>NC_088233.1:47641795-47941795 GCF_036934945.1 Oncorhynchus masou masou
GAATGATATGGATTTTTTGGGGCTGATACCAATAGCGATTTCCGGGTGTCAAGGAGGCCGATATTTTATAATCATTACATTTGAAGATTTTAATGACAACATTTCCCATGTATACAAGAAACATGGCTTTTCTCTGCGACTTTACTATTACACTTAGCTAACAGTAGAAAGTCATTCATGTTATTTATTACCTCTAAATATTAGTCTAGTATACAAATTAAGACATTTCAGATTGGAGGGTAATTAAATAAAATAGAGGATTCCGATTGACGCACTAAACCATTCAAGTCCAATGCTTTTTTCCCCCCTCCACCTTTCCGAGCAATTTGCATAATGTCACCAACGCTGCTGCGGTCATTCTCTGTGGCAATATGTTGTTCAAAGTGGCTAAGGAGGACGCATTAAAATGAGAGAAATCATATACTACTGGAAAAATATGCTACTGAAAATATTAGGGTATAAGGCTTTGCATCCAGTAGGATGAATCATGAAAGGAGCTGGTCTACGTTTCATTCAGTTGCACCCCAATTAACAAGAGAAGAAACACAAAACTTACACCAGTTGTCATTTCTCGCACATACGCTGAGCCTGCAACAATACCTTTGTTTCTATCGGATTAAAGAGATCAGACGCGAGGCTTGTTTTAGGAAACTTTCTGAATGGACATAGAGAATTAGTGAACTCATACACACACCCACCCACCAGAAAGGACCCATCAATCAAAGCCGCCTGCAGCGTATCCCACTCAGACACATAAGCAAATCACATTTCTCCTTTCCCAAAATTGTATTAACCTTGCCTTAACTTCAAATTAGGGATGGGTGGTATACTGTATTTTACTGTAACTTGCATGGCCCAGTTTGAGATTTTACTTTGCCTTCTATAACAGTATTTCATTGTTTGGTTTGTTAAATGTAAAAGACAACTCCGGCAGGTATAACGTCCGTTGTTATAGTTTAATTGTTTGCTACGAGTCATCTCCTTCTCCTGCATGCCATTAACCACACCAAGCCCTGCCGTCACTCAAGGAGAGAGCATTTCGACCATGGAGTCACAAGCACTCCTCATGCTTTTTGCACACCCTGTATATAGACTTTATCTTGGCCAGGTCACAGTTGCAAATGAGAACTTGTTCTCAACTAGCCTACCTGGTTAAATAAAGGTTAAATAAAAATATGCATGGTTAGATGGATGTAACAATGTTAGTGACATGCTGCTTTCCACAAGCATTCTATAAATTACCAGTTAGTGTATCTGCTAGTTTGTTTTTTCTTAACAAGGTGCTGCTAAAATAATTTGTTAACTGCTAATGCTAATTGTTATTTAGCTTGCTAAGTGTTTTTTTTGCTTTGTTATTATGAGGTAGTGTGTAGATTGATGAAGGAAAAAAACTTTTTTTCAGCAGGGAGGAGAGAGACAATGAGTGCTTGTCACACAGTCACTTGGTGTAATATATATTTTTTATCACAGTGCATTAAGGCTGAGCCCAGCACAATCAGATCAATTGCTGTCAGATGCCCATATCATTTGTGTTTCAGTGCTTGATTTGATTAACATATAGGATGTGTACAGTTGAAGTCGGAAGTTTAAATAAACCTTAGCCAAATACATTTAAACTCAGTTTCACAATTCCTGACATTTAATCCCAGTAAAAATTCCCTGTCAAAGGTCAGTTAGGATCACCACTTTATTTTAAGAATGTGAAATGTCAGAATAATAGTAGAGAGAATTATTTATTCCAGCTTTTATTTCTTTCATCACATTCCCAGTGGGTCAGAAGTTTACATGCACTCAGTTAGGAATTGGTAGCATTTGCCTTTAAAATTGGGTCAAACATTGGATAGCCTTCCACAAGCTTCCCACAATAAGTTAGGTGAATTTTGCACCATTCCTCCTAACAGAGCTGGTGTAAGTGAGTCCGGTTTGTAGGCCTCCTCGCTCGCACACGGTTTTTTAAGCCCACAAATTTTCTATAGGATTGTGGTCAGGGCTTTGTGATGGCCACTCCAATACCTTGACTTTGTTGTCCTTAAGCCATTTTCCCACAACTTTGGAAGTATGCTTGGGGACAATGTCCATTTGGAAGACCCATTTGCGATGAAGCTTCAACTTCCTGACTGATGTCTTGAGATGTTGCTTCAATATATCCACAATTTTCAATTCCTCATGATGCCATCTATTTTGTGAAGTGCATCAGTGCCTCCTGCAGCAAAGCACCCCTACAACATGATGCTGCCACCCACGTGCTTCACAGTTGGGATGGTGTTCTTCGGCTTGCAAGCCTCCCCTTTTTCCTCCAAACATAACGATGGTCATAATGCTAAAACAGTTCTATTTTTGTTTCATCAGACCAGAGAACATTTCTCCAAAAAGCACGATCTTTGTCCGTATGTGCAGTTGCAAACCGTAGTCTGGCTTTTTTAATGGCGGTTTTGGAGCAGTGGCTTCTTCCTTACTGAGCGGCATTTCAGGTTATGTCGATATAGGACTCGTTTTACTGTGGATATAGATACTTTTGTACCCGTATCCTCCAGCATCTTTACAAGGTCCTTTGCTGTTGTTCTGGGATTGATGTGCACTTTTTGCACCAAAGTACATTTATCTCTAGGAGACAGAAAGCATCTCCTCTCTGAGCGGTATGACTGCTGCGTGGTCCCATGGTGTTTATACTTGCGTACTATTGTTTGTACAGATTAACGTGGTAGCTTCAGGCGTTTGGAAATTTCTCCCAATGATGAACCAGACTTGTGGAGGTCTACAATTTTATTTCTGAGGTCTTGGCTGATTTCTTTTGATTTTTCCATGATGTCAAGCAAAGAGGCACGGAGTTTGAAGGTAGGCCTTGAAATACATCCACAGGTACATCTCCAATCGACTCAAATGATGTCAATTAGCCTATCAGAAGCTTCTAAAGCCATGACATTTTCTGGAATTTTCCAAGCTGTTTAAAGGCACAGTCAACTTAGTGTACTTAAACTTCTGACCCACTGGAATTGTGATACAGCGAATTATAAGTGAAATAATCTGTCAAACAATTGCTGGAAAAAGTACTTGTGTCATGCACAAAGTAGATGTCCTAACCGACTTGCCAAAACTATAGTTTGTTAACAAGAAATTTGTGGAGTGGTTGAAAAACGAGTTAATAATGACTCCAACCTAACTTCTGACTTCAACTGTATATATATATATGAATAAATTTTTTTTTTAAATTCAACCGATTGAACAGACGACTCTTGGTCGACCAAGATTTTTTTTGTCGAGGACAGCCCTAATGGAAATGATAATATAAGTGCAGGAAATGCAGAAATTCATGTAAATGCATAAAATTACTTTTGTTTGGAATTGGATTGAATAGTACAAATTAGGGGTGACAAACATTTCATGGAGGGCCTAGTGTCTGCGGGTTTTTGTTTTTTTCCCTTCAATTAAGACCTAGACACCCAGGTGAGGAGTTCTTTTATGAATTAAGGTCACTAATTACTAATCAAGTACAAGTGAGGAGCGAAAACCCGCAGACACTTGGCCCTCCGTGGAATGAGATTTACACGTGGTATAAATAGAGAAAGCCCCTTTGAAATCACTTAAAATTGGGTCTCCTTGGTAGCGAGTAGCAGGCTGAGTGGCGGGCTAAGGCACTGCATTAGCGTTGCGGTGTCACTATGGCCTGGGGTTCAATCTCCGGGAGTCCCATAGAGCGGCGCACAATTGGCCCAGCATCGGCTGGGGGGGGCCTTTACTTGGCTCATCACGCTCTAGCGACTCCCTGTGGCGGGCCAGGCACCTGCAGGCAAAATTTGGTAATCAGTTGAACAGCGTTTCCTCCGACACATTGGTGCAGCTGGCTTCCAGGGTAAGCGATCGGGTGTTAACTTCTTCGATATAGGGGGCGCTCTTAATTTTTGGATAAAAAAAACGTTCCCTTTTAAACAAGATATTTTGTCACGAAAAGATGCTCGACTATGCATATAATTGACATCTTTGGAAAGAAAACACTGACGTTTCCAAAAATGCAAAGATATTATCTGTGAGTGCCACAGAACTGATGCTACAGGCGAAACCACGATGAAATTTCAAACAGGAAATGGCCCAGATTTGAGGGCGCTGTGTTCCAATGTCTCCTTATATGGCTGTGAATGCTCCAGGAATGAGCCTACACTTTGTTGTGTCCCCAAGGTGTCTGCAGCATTGTGACGTATTTGTAGGCATATCATTGGAAGATTGACCATAAGAAACTACATTTACCAGGTGCCCGCTTGGTGTCCTCTGTCGAAATTACTGCGTAATCTCCAGCTGCGTGCATTTGACCATTTGCTTCAGAGGAGAAAGTCAACTGCCACGAATGATTTATCATCGATAGATATGTGAAAAACACCTTGAGGATTGATTCTAAACAACGTTTGCCATGTTTGTCGATATTATGGAGTTAATTTGGAAAAAAGTTTGGCGTTGTAATGACTGTATTTTCTGGGGTTTTTCTTAGCCAAACGTGATGAACAAAACGGAGCGATTTCTCCTAGCCATACACAAATAATATTTTTGAAAAAACTGAACATTTGCTATCTAACAGAGTCTCCTCATTGAAAACATCCAAAGTTCTTCAAAGGTAAATGATTTTATTTGAATGCTTTTCTTGTTTGTGAAAATGTTGCCTGCTGAATGCTAGGCTTAATGCTATGCTATCTATCAATACTCTTACACAAATGCTTGTGTAGCAATGGTTGAAAAGCATATTTTGAAAATCTGAGATGACAGTGTTGTTAACAAAAGGCTAAGCTTGTGAGTGAATAGATTTTTCATTTCATTTGCGATTTTCATGAATAGTTAACGTTGCGTTATGCTAACGAGCTTGAGGCTATGATTACGCTCCCGGATACGGGATTGCTCGACGCAAGAAGTTAAGGAGCGCAGCTTGGCGGGTCATGTTTCAGAGGACACGTCTCGACCTTCTCCTCTCCCGAGCCCGTTGGGGAGTTGCAGCAATGAGACATAATTAGAGATGCACCGATATGACATTTGTGGCTGATACCGATATCCAATATTTTTTTTGCCCAAAAACCCTGATGCCGATATTTTTTTAGCAGCCTTAAGCATTCTAGTACAGTTAAATAGTTGAAACACACACGGACCCAAAATTATTTTGTTGGCATTTACGCATGTCCCCATTACCAGTAAAACATAATCAAAACCTATTTCTTTCATTATACTTGCTGTGCCGTTTCGTTGTTCAGTCGTTTCATTCTCAAACAGGATTTCATCATACATGTCAAGCAGTGAAGTTTCAGCTCTGTCTGTCCGTGGCCTCTTCCTCTGTGCACACTGTCACTTGGGCTGGGCGATATGGCCAAAATATCACGGTACTTACATTTTTTGTGTGTTTTTAATTAAATAAAAGTAGTATGGTATTTTTAGTTTTTGAATAATTACAGGTCTACATTTGCTTTATGAGTAGTGAGTGATCCTAGGGTGGCAACACATACATTAAGTGATTTCAATGACTCTCTTTCTCCATTCTGATTGTTTTATACTGTTCAATTCAACCAAAACAAAATTTCAGCACTGATCATTTCTGCATTTCCTGCACTTAATTGCAGTGGTGGAAAAAGTACCCAGTTGTCATACTTGAGTAAAAGATACGTTAATAGAAAATGACTCGGGTTTGGTTAAATATACTTAAGTATCAAAAGTAAATGTAATTGATCAAATGTACTAAGTATCAAATAATTTCCAATTCCTTATATTAAGCAAACCAGATGGCACCATTTTCTTGTTTTTTATTTTATTTACATATAGCCAGGGGCACACCAACACTCAGACATAATATACAAACAAAGCATTTGCGTTTAGTGAGTCCGCCAGATCAGAGGCAATAGATGACCAGGGATCTTCGCTTGACAAGTGCGTGAATTGGACCATTTTCATATAGAGTCCTTTTAGGTGTCAGGGAAAATGGAGTAAAAAGTACAATATTTTCTTTAGGAATGTAAGTGAAGTAAAAGTTGTCAAAAATAAAAATAGTAAAAGATACCAAAAAACACAACAAGTAAAAATACCTTCAAGTACTACACACCACTGGTCATTTGAGAATTTCCACACTGCCACAATATGGGGAAATAACCTAGGACTTCCTTTTAACCAAATGTTGCAATTGCGATTAGACTTGCGAATTAAAGCAACTGTTGGAATCCTGGAAATAAAATTACTATTCTAATTCATGGTTAGAATATAATAGTGGGCACTTTGAACACAGTGTTGTTTGAGATGACAACTAGTTAAAATGGTGTCATTATAGAACGCTAGTAGATTTATATTAAGAAGCAAAGTGAAAACAGCATTGTCGTCATCAACATTGTTGCATGTGCTGCATTGACCAATCAGACTGAACGCAAGTGCCTCATGGTTGAGGAACATCAAATGCGCTCCTTGAGTGACAGGGGGCGTGGCTAGGTCTGTGTGGAAAGTAGCACGGCGAGAAAGAGCGGAGAGAGATGACTCAAGTAGCGAAGTAAACTATAAAAATGTATATTACACATGGCGTATCACATTTAACAAACCAAACATTCAAATACCAGTATAGAAGGTAAAGTAAAAACCCAAACCGATCCCTTCATCTATACTGGTATATCATAATATACGGTATCCCTCCCAGCCCTAAATGTCATTGTGTCCATTTCCATCTTGCCCAGCTGTGTAACATTTCACGTCAACTCGGTTTCTTGTCTACATTGAAGTAGCGGTCCTTGTACCTAGAGTTAAGCATGGTGGCGACACAGAGGCTCAGAATGCAACCGAATCGCTTGTTCACAGCCTCTAGTACAGTACTTTTGCAAGTTAACTGTTGACAGACCGTGGGGTTTTGTTGAGCAGGCATTTCAATTCCATGACAGAGGGTATCACGTCTGCTGTAGACGCAGTTGATGACCTTATTTCTCGATTCAGTTGTTCGAATAGAGCTAGGTGTGTGTTCATGGTTTCAATGAGAGTCCACTGGTTTGTACCGATTGTTGCAGGTAACTCAGTCGGCTGCGTACAAGCCAATTACTCGTTTTTGTTCCAGAAGGCTCTCCATCATGGAACAAGTACTATTCCAACTGGTGGAAATGTCTTGCCTTTTCGTTGTCACTCGAAGCCGCTCCTGTATTGCTTGCAGGCTATGCTAGCGGTGAGTGTAAAAATAAAAAAATGACCCACTATCTTCCTACCGGTTGCCACTGTGTCAGATGGGTTAAATCACCTTAGTTCACAGCCAAACGCAGCCAAGTGCAGCGTGTGTGCTATGCACGGCAAACTGGCATCTCCGCATTCTTCCAAAGCCTTTGTCATGTTAAGTGCATTATCTCGTAGCACAGCGTGTACTTTGTTCTTGAGGATTTTCCTAGTTTCAAACATGCTCTCAAATGCCATTGAAATGGCAACAGCAGAATAAGAACCAGCCCATTCTTGAGCGTGCAATAACGGCTTTGTCAGTCGAAGCTAATAGCAGTGACGCCCATAGCAAGTAGGTCATGGATGTGCGTTTCAACAATACTGTGTAACTCCAGAAGGGGAACATCTGAAAAAGTGGCTACTTGGTAGAGTGTACTGGGGCTCGACCAGTCAGCAAAAGCCAACATAATCCACGACAGAGAACAGTTGCAATGAAATCCATTATCTTGGCGTTAATGGCTTTCGTCTTTGAGTTGTCTCGCGGAAAAATGTTCTTACTCTTTCAAAATGACTGCTCGACTTGAACTTGTTGGAAGTGCGCTTAGTTTTTTTCTGCTTTTGTTCGAAGTCGCTGAACGTCTGGGGGTGATGCAGTCTCAAATTACAAATTACTAGGTTTGTGGTATGGGTGGCAATGTTGACACATTTTCATTTGAGTGAGTTATCAGTGGCACCACTTACTGATAAGGGTGAACTTCAGCCTAACCTTTTTTTCCACCTCTGTATTTTAGGGTTTCCTATAGCACAGGTGGTCGCCTAGATTCCCTTTAGCAGGCCTATAATATATAGCCGAATATATTCAATTCAAACGTACACGTTGTTCTTCACTGTTCCCTTTTTGCGCAATCCACGCATCTCCGCTGGCAAATCTCTTCAACGAGTAGCCTATACGGTGCTTTCGGAAAGTATTCAGACCCCTTGACTTTTCAACGTTGTCACGTTACAGCCTTATTCTAAAATGGATTACATATCGTGTCCCCCCTCAATCTACACACAACACCCCATAATGACAAACCAAAAACTGGTTTGTCCTTTAGGTGCCTTTTGGCAAAGTCCAAGCAGGCTGTCATGTGCCTTTTACTGAGGAGTGGCTTCCGTCTGGCCACTACCACAAAGGCCTGATTTGTGAAGTGCTGCAGAGATGGTTGTCCTTCTGGAAGGTTCTCCCATCTCCACAGAGGATCTCTAGAGCTCTGTCAGAGTGACCATCGGGTTCTTGGTCACCTCCCTGAACAAGGCCCTTCACTGATTGCTCAGTTTGGCCTAGCCAGCTCTAGGGAAAAGTCTTGGTGGTTCCAAACTTCTTCCATTTAAGAATGATGGAGGCCAATGTGTTCTTGGGGACCTTCAATGCTGACATTTTTCAGTACCATTCCCCAGATCTGTGCCTCTAAAAACCTGTTTTTGCTTTGTCATTATAGGGTGTTGTGTGTAGATTGATGAGAAAAATGTATTTAATACATTATCAAATAAAGCTGTAACGTAACAAAATATGGAAAAACTCAAGGGGTCTGAATACTTTCCGAATGGATATAGACAAACAGCAATATAGTTTGAAACTTATTTGTGATGTGATCACATTGGCCAAATTGATACAGTGCTGCATTGCAAACGTTAAAAAAAATGGCCCTGTTAGTGGCAGTGTATCAGATCATTTATATTGGTCAACAACTTATTTTCACATGTGAAAAGACGGGCAAAAATAAATAAAAAAATCAAACCTGTTCCCGAATCAATAATTGACGTATTGTGGCAGGACGATACTTCGCAATTGGTGTGAACAGAGTTTTAAACAAGACATTCTAGTATTTATTTCGGACGAAAAGAAGCCTTTTGTTTTCAAAGTTAATCAAAAAATAAACCATGAAAGTCAGCCCATTTAAAACGGTTTTGACCCTTAATTTATTTCATGGCAGTCTCCATCCATAACCGTCAGTTACACAGTTATTCAATTACCGCCACTGCCCTACATGGGTGCTCTAGTTCCTCAACGGCAAAGCTAGGAGCTCCAGAAAAGTACCTTTATAGTTGACGACTCTCCTTGAGTCATAAAAGTGCATTGAAATTGCTTAAGAACTGTGCACACTTTGGAGAGAGGTGTGTGTGGCCAATTGGAGACACCAGTTAGTCAAATTCCTCAAACCCTTGAGATTTTTTGGGTCTTACGTTGCGCCTACCCTACCCTACATTTTCCAGGAATAGGCTTATGTTAGTGAATTTATCCAGAGTTTCAGATTTCGTATCAACAAATGCAGCAGTAAATGTAAAATGCACATAGAATCAACAGTATAATGTTAGGACTTGGTCTCGTGTCAGGTGAACTGTTGTGTCCTCAGCTTTGGTCTAATAATGTTCCCATAATCCCCAAACTGTTCTCTTTCAATTGCTACCATGGTTATGCATATGCGTTTCATATTTCTTCTGTAAGAAACAATTCAATTTAGCCCTATCCATATAGGCCCATTCCCACAAGTGTAAAGGATTAATGAATACATTTTTAAAAGAAACAATAGGTTTCACTTTGTTTTTACCAATCTAACTACATAACATAATGGTAAAGCTCTCGATAAACTGGGTAAATCAAGATGGCATAGGCCTACTCACAATACAGGTGAAGGCATATTCAACAAGTGTGTGAGCATGCTTTGAGGTATTGAGCTTGCTTTGGCGTATTTCAGTGGAGTCTGTAGTGCTACAGATGACAAGCGATCCGTTGTCCTTCCATTTTGGGACTTGCATTAGCCTACTGATCAACAACATTTGTATAGAAGCAGCCTAATCTCTTCTTTCATAAAAAGGTGAACTGTCTCTAAAACTGGAGCAGACCGGTCACTCAAGGCACTCCTCTCACATGCAACAGTTCCTCAAGAAAGAAAAAGCAATTTAAACCAGTGAACGGTTTTGGACACAATCATCTTGCTTTGAATATTAAAACAAATAAACTTTTAGGAGAGTGAACTGCCGTTAGCTTCAGCTGTAAGCTAGCAGGCAAAGTTATGCTAGCTGAATGCAACCCATTTTGCTAGCTAGCAAAGTTATGCTAGCTAGCGAGACAGTTAAGACCTGTAGCCTGTATATGGACATTTTACCAAACAGTAAATTAATGATCACGTGTTATTATTCAAGTGTGCTTAAGCCAGGCGCTCCCAAACACAAGCCAACCTATATGCAACAGTGCACTCGCTCTAAATGGACTTCCAGCTGCGCAGGGCCGATTAGACTAGGAAAGGCTATAATATAGTTCTTACCTTGAGTAGACTCAGGAATTGCTGAGAGAGAACTTGTGGGATGGGTGGAAGTTTTCCCTGACGGATCTGGTGCCACTTGTCCCCATTGCTGGGCATAGGCTCCGCCCCAGAGGCACTGATCACAGTCAGCGCCAGGGAAAAGACGTCTGCCTTTGTCAAGTTACTGTAGTCCTGGGAGAAAAGATTGACGTGATTAGGAAAGCTGTAGAGAACCATTTTAATGATAAAATACTACACTTTAGCCAGGGAGAATCTGTTAAGTTTCTCCTGGAGAGAACACTCACCTCTTGAAGGACTTCGTTTGCCAGGAACCTGCTGTCGCCTTCCTCAACTTGAGGATTGTTTAACCTAGTCACGTGGCCAAGGTCACCTATTTTGTACACGACACTGGTGGTCAGTCCATCCTTTTCGTCCTCCTCGTCACACGCGTCTACTACACTACCAACCGTCTTGCGTGAAATAAAAATATTGCCTGAAAGAGACAATACGCAAATTAGTTTTCTAACCAGGTTTCCATCCAACGTGTGGTTCTGCTACTATAACTCGTTGAGAAAAGCATGCATTTATTAGGCTACAGATTGAATAAAGGATGATGATCGTCACAGGGTGGTGAAAGTGCAGGGTGATGATCTTGATGTTCCTTTCCAATAAATATTAAGGGTCTTATTAGGGTGACAATCAGACGCTTGGCTGCCGTTTGACAAACAAAAATAATCTCGCTATTTTGTCCCATCATAATAATAATCTCATGTAGTAAACTATACGTGAGCTCTCGCCAACAATGTACAGATAGCATTGTTGGCTAGAAGCGCACGTACCAATACCAGAGTGGTCTCACTCGCTTTATAACGCAAAAAACAGATTGTGACAAAACCATCAGTAGAATTGAAAATGTGATAAACCCATTTAACTTGTATTTTTTTGTGTGTTTACATGGTAATTTAACACCAAAAAAGTATTTGTGCACTACATCATCACGCACAGCCTTTTATCTGCAACAAGTCAATTTGATGGAAACACATGTCTGGTGGGAAAACGAGTATATTGTTTTTATGCAGATTTTTGAATAATAGCATGAAAATCTGTTGCCAATTGGACGGAAACTAGCCAATGACTAAGACATAAACACGTCAAACAGATTGCATTAAGCATTGAATTAGGGATGTGTTTCACAAGATTTCCTGCTGTAAAAAAAATGTAACTTGAAAACAATTTGACACGAGCAAGAGCAGTGTGCTGGTTTCTCTTATTTGCTGTTAAAAAGTTAAACAATTTGTTTTACTTCCAATTCACCTCCTGATACAAAAGGTTCATGCTTTCCCCTCAGTGGTACTTACTAGGCTTGATGTCCATGTGGACCAGCGAGGACGAGTGGATGTACTTGAGGCCGCGCGTCACCTGCAGCAGAAGGCCCTTCAACTCCAGCTCCGATAGGAAGCCGAGCCGCCGGTAGTTCTTGGCCGTGACGTCCGAGAGGGTGCCGGCGTTGCAGTACTCATTCTGGATGAGCATGCGGTCATCCTCAGCCCAGGCCGAGTAGTAGCGTACCACGTGAGGGTGCTGGCCCAGCACGGCGTGGGCATACACCTCCCGGAGGGCGTTCTGCCTATGGTGGGAGGAGGGAAGTACAGATGTGGGAAGATTGAGCATTTCTTCAAGTTTGATGTTTACCGTGCCTATGAGATCTCGCTACTGCCAGCTTTAAGTCTCGAGACGGACTTCAGCAAGTGTCCATGTGCAATAGATCAACTCCAACTTACTCATCCACAGAGCCGACCAGGGGCTTCTTTGAACACTTGATAGCGTACACGCAGCCATCCAATCTTTTCACACACTTGAAGACTGCACCATACTCCCCACAGCCGATCTTCTCCAGCTCGTGGAACTCTGAGGCATACCTGGAATTCATGTTGCTCTCCATCATGGTTATTCTCTGAGGATAGAGAGTGAATAGAAAATCATATTAATCCAAATAATATATAGTTACACCATGTTATCGTTAACTCACAATAGACTATTTAACTGCATACACGCAAATGCACATCAGGTTGAGAGCTTTGCTGATGGGATAAAATAACATGACCACAATGCTGCAAAGAAATCAGGACAAGAAAATAACTACCTTTGGTGGGAAAAGGACCTCTTCCTCTGTTTCAGCATCACTCACCTCCATGTCCTCACCACAGGAGCTGAATAAGACGAGACAGAGCTTGTTAGCGCACATTCTACACACCAACAGCAGAGTTCATTAGTGACCATGATGGGGTCTTGGTTTCCTGCCAGACTTTTGCCGTACTCATGATTGTCAACGGATTTAACGAACCAGGCTAGAAATAACAATGGGCTACAATCTGTGTCCCGACATACAAACACATTCAGGTATCACGTAATAAGATAAAAACACAAGTGTTAAATTATTGTCTATTGAAAATTGGACTAAGTTATATTGCTAGATAATCCAATACTTAGTTGGGAAAAAATGAAGTCAGTCCTACATTCTAACAATGCTTACTGAGTGACATACTCGTTACAGTGTGCCCTCTTTCTGCTGTTCCTGTGTTGAGTTGTAGACTGGATGAGGAGGGATTCGGGGGTGAAGGGGTTGATGTTGACCAAAGGGGTCTGGCTTCTCCTGCTGTCCGGACCAGGTTTTCCTGTGGATTCTACATTCCCGAAGAGGGCTACTCTCCTACTTGAGGACACTGAGCTGGCAGTTCTGGCTTTGTTCAGCAAACTCTGCAAATGACATAATTAACATATTCAAGACATGTCGAGACACTTAGACAAGCCTTTTGATAAAGTTAAAATACCCTTAAAGAATTGAAATAACATAATCACATATAAATAACTAATTGAGTAAAGTTGAAGGGAAATTGAAGTGAAAATCAAAATATGCCTTTCAATGTAAATACTGATGTCTGATTTGGAATCTGACTGACAAGATACACAGTGGGGCAAAAAAGTATTCAGTCAGCCACCAATTGTGCAAGTTCTCCCACTTAAAAAGATGAGAGGCCTGTAATTTATCATAGGTACACTTCAACTATGACAGACCAAATGAGAAAAAAAATTCCAGAAAAATCACATTGTAGCCTACTTCCTGAAGTGATTTGTTTGACAAAAATCAGATGAAAACATCACAACACCAATGATACGCAAAACAGCCTGTGCAGCAAAAAACACCAGTAAATGGGATAATATGTTTACATGCAACAGTATCCCAGCTAAGATCAGCATCTCAGGCATATTATTCGGGTTTTGCATATCTGGGACAAGCTTCTTCGGGTTATTGTAAACAGGATATGATGTTCATACATGTCAGCTCAAAACAGAATATAACGGGATATGTGTGTGTATGTAAACGTGGTCAATGAGGCTGACTGACTGTTGTGTATGTAATTGTACACCACTACAAAAGTGGGTTCTTTCGAAAGCTAGTGGTTTTATTTTCTTACTTTCTATAAAGAGAGTGGCAATTGGTGCAAAAATCATGCATTTCATGAAATGTATATTAGAAAATGCATAAACTGGCAAACATTGCTACTCCAACGTTAATGCAATATAAATAGTTACATCTTCCTTACTACAAGGGTGGCACATGGTGCACAAATCATATCAGAAAAATATATTCTTGAAAATATCAGAAAATGCATAAAATGGCTACTACTAGTTACTCCATAAAAGATAGCTAGCGTTAGCTACATTGCACCAAGTTGTCAAAACAATATTAGCCAATAATAGTGGGTATGCTTCTTATAGGTTGCAGGTTTTCTGCATGAAAAGTTATCTAACCTTTGGTGTGTGTGGAGTATGAAAAAGGAGTAGTTTTTTGAAGGTTTTGTGTGGCGGTGTGTCGGGGCAGTCTGGAATAGGTGAGCTCGAGCAGTCCCCGTCTTCCTGAATGCATGACCGCTCCGGTGAACTCCCGTACACCCGAGAGTTTTTCCGTGGTGACGCCGGGGAGCCTTTCAAGGAAATAACGCTACTGGGGGACTGAAGGTGAGGCGGATGACTGAATCCTTCGCCCCACCGTTCCACATCATCCGCAGTCCGATTCAAAGGGCTGTCGTCCTCCAGTCGTTTAATATCGACACTGTCCAGTCGCATTGGAGGGTCAATTTCTGTAAAACCCGATACGTCTCCTGTACTGTTGCCGTCATCAATCCGGGCGTCTTCTTCATCGTTCGGTGCAAACAGTAACTTTTGACCTATTGGTCGGGCGTTGGGAGATACATTTCCATGACGACGATAACTGTAACGCTGCATTTTTTCATTTAAACCCTGGCTATCACTTCTTTAAAAAGTGGGTTGTTTGTATTTAGCTAACAAAACAATTGTAACCAACTCGACTGTTATCTGATCCGCGTAAATTACTATGCAACTATAACGTTAGCTAGCTAAATGATCTACCCACCAGTATATCACAATCCGATTATTAGCGTGTGATAAAGAGTCACTGTGCACCAGAAAAGTCAAGAACCCGACGTCGGCTAGCCGCGCAGCAAAATTGACATTAGCTAGCAAGCTACAGTAAATGAGCTACTGCAGCAAACTAGAAGTATGGCAAAAAGTAAACACACTTGCTCAGAGATCTCCTAGACCTTACATTCCGAACACTTTGCCATTAACTTCACTTGATGTATCGCACATTTTACATAACTAGCAAGCCTATGTTCACTGATAAATTTGCTCCGAATACGTGTATATACATTTCTACGTTCGTTAATATAAATCTATCTAGACGCCCATGCCGTGGCCACTCCTACTAGCTAACGTTACAAGCACAGATAACACAATGAGACAGATATTTCACTGGATGTATAAATGTGAAGCATCCGTTTTTCGGTTCCACTCACTACCAAATATGGTAGTGAGAGGAAGTACACTTGGAGAAGTGGAAACAAGATGGGTTTTGGCCGAAATTCTCCAAATAGTTTTCTGTTACTAAAACTCCAATGTGTTATGAACAAGGGTGGAATACGTTTTGTAGACCTTAGCCTTTACAAAAGTGTTTCAAATGGCGCTGTTGGGGGGGAGGGGGTAATTGCATATGCCCACTTCCCAGAGTAGGCGTTCCCTAACGGAAATATGCAGTTATATACTTGCACGCGCCAATAGGGTATCGCGAGCGCGTGTTTGTCTCTTCCCACCTCTTTGCTTGTTCTACCCACGATGACTCATTTGTTCCAATTGGAAACGAAAAGTTGTGGTCTCTTGGTTTAGTTATAAAAATCTTTGTTAACCAATTATTTTAGCTACGGCAGAAAATAGCCGCGCGGCAAAGCAACTCCTTGTCCAGAAACAGTAACCCCCCAAAAATAATCGGCTATTTTAAAACATTACAAACTAGAAAAAATGTATTTTCTAGCAAGCTATGTTTACAAAAAATGTTTTAATGTTCCTCATATCACGCGCATCGTGCAGTACTTCCCCGCGACCGTTGAGATGACCTACTCATCAGCCAATGGGTGCGACCCATGAGTTTTCAAAAGATGAGCGTTCCGGTGTGTGTAACCAAAGATGAGGTAATATTTTGGCTGGCTGGCAGGCTGGCTGGCTGGCTGGCTGGCTGGCTGGCTGGCAGGCAGGCAGGCAGGCCCATCTCTAGCCAATGAGCAACATGGTTTGAGAGCATATCGGATTATTCTGTAAATCCGAGCTCTCCCTTTAGTATGATATGTTACATTTTCTATGTATTCATTTTTGCATGTCCATCATCCGTTTTGTATAATATGTTACAAATTTGCAAACGTACAATACGTTACAATCTTAGGATATATGTTACAAATGTAAAAATCTACCAGCCACTCAGCCCAAATATTTTTTGTGTGCTAAAATTACACCAACAAAACACAGAAAACAGATGAGCATGCTTTATAATGTTTCCAAAACAAATGTGTTACTAGTAAGAAGTAATGTGTTATAATTGTTTAATTTCATTTGTTGGGACCTGAGTTTTAACCAAAATATTACAGATTACCCCAAAAATGTGTTCATGTTACTGGAGTAATGTGACTCAAGTCATGTTTGTGCCTGTGAGATTGAGTCTGACTAGTAGAAATGTTGTCTTTTCTTCTGTCGTGGAAATTCTTACACAGGGACACTCAAAGTAAATTTTAAATGAATCATATTTGTCAGGGTGCTGGAGAGGTTAATAATACAACAGGGGCATGCAATAGACAGGTCAAGGCAGGCAGGGGTCAGTTAACCAGAGGTGGGGCAACGGTACCTGACGGCAGGCAGGCTCAGGGTAGACAGAGGTCAAAAATCCAGAGGTGGGGTACAGGTCAGCAGGCAGAGTGATCAGGCAGGTGGGAGTCAGGACAGGCAAGGGTCAAAACCAGGAGGGTGAGAAAAAGAGAGCCTTGGCAACGCAAGAGCTGAGACACAAAAACACTAGTTGACTTGACAAACAAGATCAACTGGCAACAGAGAGCACAGGTATAAATACACAGGGGATAATGGGGAAGATGGGCGACACCTGGATGGTGGAAACAATCACAAGGACTGGTGAAACAGATCAGGGCGTGACAACTGTTGTGTCATCGGCAAAGAGACATCTATTACAAAACACCAAAAAGTGTAATGACCATCTAAGATGGTCAAGCCAAGCATTTGATACGGGTTAAGCCTAAAAGGTAGAGAGGGATGTATTTTGCTGAATTTTTTTGCATATATTGTATATAATTATAAATATCAGATTTCCCTCTAGCTCATCATTGTCTGCAGCCTGCTCTGATCATAGTGTAATGAAACAGGCAGGGAGAGTGAGCTCTTTTGTGGTGGCCGGTGAACCCTCAACCTTATGGCACGTAACCTGCTTCGTATCAACTGTGCCCCAAAAGCATGCTGAAGTGGCAAAGTCAACATCCCGGTTTATAAACACAGGGTCGCTACAGTTATTATATGTGGTCGTAAACATTTTGAATTAATACTACGAGGGGGAGGGTGTTCCATTTATTTTACAGTACTAGGGAAGGGTCATGTGCGAATATTTGTAACTTTGGGGAGGGGGGTGCATTCTATTTTATGACACCTTTTGTTGGACCAGCCCCTCCCCCACGGTACATTTAGCTCTGTCCCTTAGAAACACCTTTGGTGTCGGTTGCAGCTGTGATTCCTTTTGGGTAAATCTATAAGAGCTTTGCACACCTGGATTGTGGAATATTTGCCCATTTTTATAAAAATACCTCTTCGAGCTCTTGTCTAGATGTTGGGGGATCATGGTCAGACAGCAATTTTCAAGTCTTGCCATTGATTTTTAAGCAGATTTAAGTCAAAACTGTAACTTGGCCACTCAGGGACATTCACTGTCTTCTTGGTAAGCAACTCCAGTGTAGATTTGGCCTTGTGTTCATTGTCATTTAGGTCATTATTGCGGCGTCACTACAATATTCTTGATCCATCCTCAGTTTTCTACCATTACAGACATTGAACTCTGTTTTAAAATCACTGTCCTGCAGCTCAGTTCAGAAGGGCGACAGTATCTTTAGTGCGTCTGGGTGGTTTAATATATAATCCGCAGCATAATAATTAACTTGACCATGTTTAAAAAGATAAGAAATGTCTGATTTGTTGTTGTTACCCATCTACCAATCGCTGCCCTTCTTCATGAGGCTTTCAAATAGCTCCCTGGTATTTGTAGTCTGTGCTTGAAATTCAATACTTGAATGAGGGAGCTTACATATGTATGTATGGGGGACAGAGGAAGGGTTAGTCATTCAAAAATCATGTCAACCCCTATTATTCCACACTGAGTGAGTCATTGTAATTTTTGTGATTTGTTCAGCCAAATTTTAGGCGAATTTATGCTTCCCTAAACAAAGTGGCTGAATACTTATGCAACGACTATATCAAATAATTCTTCCACTTTGACATTGCAGATAATTTTGTGTAGATTGTTGACAAGAAATGACAAATAAATCAATTTTAATCCCACTTTGTAACACAATAAAATGTGAAGAAATCCAAGTGGAAGTTATTTATTCTGTCATTACATTACAGTTACTGTACATTGTCTCCTATCACCTGTATGTAGCAGTAAGGCAGCACTTAGAAATAAAAGTTGACCAACTCATGTTTTTTTTCTTCTATTTTTGTAATATTTTTATTTGACACAAGGTCTCATTTTCTAAAATGGATGCAACATCTTTTGAGTGCTACCTCTTAACACATCTAACACACTCAACATTGGCAGCCACGCTCATGAAATGTCAATCTAAGTGAGTTAAGAAAGTAATTAAAGGTCATTTCACGTAATGAAAGTGCCCAAGAAGAGTCGGTGGGGGAACAAGAAGTATCCAGGGGCTCCTAACATGAAGCCAATAAAGGCTGTATTTTACTTTGATAGCATAATCCTCAAAGACAAACACAGGCCAGTCAAATCTCTCAGGGCTTCCTTTTCACAGAGACACAACATATTTGTCATATATTTATCTTAAGACTAAGCAATCAAGTTGTAACGTCTGTGTTATATAACGTTGCCATCTCATCGCTTTTAGCCTGGTCCTAGATCTGTTTGTGCTGTATAGGCAACTCTATGTTCGTTCCTGTGACAAAGACCCTAGGAGTTGGCTATGCAGCACTAGATCTGGGACCAAAATACTCAGCTTTCACTAGTTGACTGACAGTTATGCAGCCCAATGAGGCCACGACAACATTCACCCAGACGTCTCCATGGCAACTCAAGTAAACAATGGAGTTTAGTGGCTATCTGCAGACTCGAGACAGGCAGGAACACTCTTGGGGATTCACAGAGGTACAGTAGCCTATCATTTGATACTATTAAACAGCTAAATGTATAACAATGAAAGTATAATTCATTTCTGCCTCAAAAAAAAAAATATTTTTAAATCATATATGGAAAACATCCCTGTCACTGCAGAATTGTTTTTAGGAGGGAGCTCTTCATTTATTCCTTTCATTGTTTGTTTACAGATCTTGGTTTACATGTCTCTTATACTTTGAGGATACAGTATACACAATATGTAGGCCTAATATGAGACATTTCAATAGGTATTTTGTTTTTCCTCTACTTCATTAATACTTTGACATCTAGGGCAAGGATGGTGTCTGTCTCCCAGTCACCTGGTGAGCCATACAGGAGGCTCCTTCCATTGTTCCTGGGCCTGAGGAACAGGAATGTGTCCTTTGTATTGGACACCTCAGAGGCCATGAGCACTGCTCTGGGGTCAGTGAAGCGCCTGCTCATCCAGACCCTGCTGAACAAGGCATCCCTCAGAGACTCGCTCTTCAACATCATAGGCTTCTCATACAAGGTACTGTACAACTCACAATGTTAATGCTGTAAGCATTATCATCAAATCAAATGTTATTGGTCGAAGATGTTATCCCAGGTGTAGTAAAATACTTCTGTTTCTAGCTCCAACAGTGCAATAATACCGAACAATACACACATCTCAAAAATAAAAATAAGGAATATCAGAATGAGCAATGTCAGAGTCCGGAACATAAATATGTATATGATGGTGTGTGTAGACAGTATATGAATAGAAAAGGTGTGTACAGTAGTAGTTCTATGGGATGCGCCTCGACTAGAACGCATTATAAACATAGGAAGTGGGTAAAACAGTGTGTAAACATGATTAATTAAAGTGACCAGTGTTCAACGACTATGTACAGCTGAAGTCGGAAGTTTACATACACCTTAGCCAACTACATTTAAACTCAGTTTTTCACAATTCCTGACATTTAGTCCGAGTAAAAATTGTTTTCAGTCAGTTCGGATCACCACTTAATTTTAAGAATGTGAAATGTCAGAATAATAGTAGAGAGAATTATTTATTTCAGCTTTTATTTCTTTCATCACATTCCCAGTGGGTCAGAAGTTTACATACACTCAATTAGTATTTGGTAGCATTGCCGTTAAATTGTTTAACTTGGGTCAAACGTTTTGGGTAGCCTTCCACAAGCTTCCCACAATAAGTTGGGGGAATTTTGGCCCATTCCTCCACACAGAGCTGGTGTAACTGAGTCAGGTTTGTGTGCCTAATTACTCACACGCTTTTTCAGTTCTGCCCACAAATGTTCTATAGGATTGAGGGCTTTGTGATTCAGGGCTTTGTGATGGCCACTCCAATATATTGTCATTGTCCATTTGGAAGACCCAAGCTTTAACTTCCTGACTGATGTCTTGTTTCTTCAATATATCCACATAATTTTCCATCCTCATGATGTCATCTATTTTGTGAAGTGCACCAGTCCCTCCTGTGCTTCACGGATGGGATGGTGTTCTTTGGCTCGCAATCCTCCCCCCTTTTCCTCCTAACTCTAGTGGCACTATGATCATTATGACCAAACAGTTCTATTTTTGTTTCATCAGACCAGGGGACATTTCTCCAAAAAGTACGAGCTTTATCCCCATGTGCAGTTGCAAACCATAGTCTGGCTTTTTATGGCGGTTTTGGAGCAGTGGCTTCTTTCTTGCTGAGTGGCCTTTCAGGTTATGTCGATATAGGACTAGTTTTAATGTGGATATAGATACTTTTGTACCTGTTTCCTCCAGCATCATCACAATGTCCTTTGCTGTTGTTCTGGGATTGATGTTTATGTTTATGTTAAGCATGTTTATCTCTATGGAGACAGAATGCATCTCTTCTCTGAGCGGTATGACGGCTGCGTGGTCCCATGGTGTTTATACTTGCGTACTATTGTTTGTACAGATGAACGTGGTACCTTCAGGCTTTTGGAAATTGCTCCCAAGGATGAACCAGACTTGTGGAGGTCTACAATTTTATTTCTGAGGTCTTGGCTGATTTCTTTTGATTTTTCCATGATGTCAAGCAAAGAGGCACTGAGTTTGAAGGTATGCCTTGAAATACATCCACAGGTACACCTCCAATTGACTCAAATGATGTCAATTAGCCTATCAGAAGCTTCTAAAGCCATGACATAATTTTCTGGAATTTTCCAAGCTGTTTAAAGGCACAGTCAACTTAGTGTATGTTAACTTCTGACCCACTGGAATTGTGATACAGTGAATTATAAGTGAAATAATCTGTCTGTAAACAATGGTTGTACTTGTGTCCTAACTGTCTTGCCAAAACTATAGTTTGTTAACAAGAAATTTGAGGAGTGGTTGAAAACAGTTTTAGTGACTCCAACCTAAGTGTATGTAAACTTCGACTTCAACTGTACATAGGGCAGCAGTTTCTAAGATGCAGGGTAGAGTACCAGGTGGTTGCCGGCTAGTGACAGTGACTAAGTTCAGGGCAGGGTACTGGGCGGAGGCCGGCTAGTGGTGACTAATATGCCTATGTGAGTGTTTTACATGTGAGGAGTGTGTTTAGGGAAGATAATGCAGTGGTTCAATAACGGGTTGTAGCAAATTACCCTTTTCCCAACCCTGGCGTATGGCTAACGGTTTGTCACATTTTGCTTAGCATTTTGATGCATTATGAACACCTTATACATTCCTTCCTGGGTTTTACCATTGCTGTCCCATGTTGCCCAACCCTAGGTAACCCGTTGGTCTGAGCACATGGTGCCCTGTGCTCCAAACACTGTCTACGAGGCTCTATCCTGGATTCACTCCCTCAGCTCCAGCCCCGGTAGGGACCTCATGGCTGCCCTGAGTACAGCCTTCAGCGACCCAGCCTGCCATGCCGTCCACCTGGTCACCACCGGTCTCCCTGACCACCCAGAGGAACTCCTCCGGGCCTTGTCAACCATGGCAGGGGAGAGGCCAGTCCATGTGTTCCACCTGTCGCTATCTAACCCCAGCAGCAGCTCTCTGGACGGCAGGACTCAGGACTTCATCCAGTGTCTGACTCACGCCACAAGAGGGAGCTGTTATGTTCTCCCTGTCGGGATGGATGGGGCAGTAGAGCAGGTGGGGGACCATGAGAGTTGGTGATTCATTTACAGTGATTGAGTCTTAATGAATTTGAGTGTCCACTCCTCATCATTGAGCACTTACTTGATTAATTAGTCATTGTCGGGGTTAGTAGAAGGAAGGTCACCTCCACCAGATTTCATTGTGACAGTGTGATTTTAGACAGTAGCCAAGTTCTTTATTATTACACTCATATAGCAGTCAATACACACTGAAATCCATGAGCATACAAAATATGAATGGATAAGAGCAAATAAAATGTAAAAAATACTAGTTTCAAAAATGTAATAATAAATGTCCTGCGGTCTTAAAGCGACTCATTCATTAATGAGCAGAAATATGGGATTTGGTGACCTCATTGTACTGTTCAGTTCTAGACTCTGGTATAGTCATTTGGGTTTTGGCTGCGGGTGTTTCTGCCCGTCACTGTGTTTTGGTCAGGGGGTAGCCAGTCTCTGAATTGAGATTTTAGGAGGCTGACAGCAAAGTCGGTGTCCTTCTCTAATTAAGCCGGAGTAGGGACAGGGTCAGAAGTGCAGGATACTGTAGTGCTCTTCTGAATATGCTCCAGGTTATCAGACTGGGCCTGGGTCAGTGAGCTGTGCCAAGCAGGAGTGGCATACTCCAGGGTTGGGCATATGTACTGTAGCCAGTTTAAAGGCTCACAAGGGCTTCCTGTAACAAATGGAACCTTTTTGAGGCAAAGGAGAAAACATTTTTTTTATTGCTCTTGGTTACCATAGTAGCAACCTGCTCGCCCCATTATAAGTCCTTCTGTACTATTACCCATAAAGCCTTAACAGCACTTTGAGATTCTGGCCCTCCATCCGGAAAGGGCACGGGACTGGGTGGATTTCTTGTGAAATGATAGGACCTTGCACTTGACAGGGTTCAGTGACATTCTGCTTGCTTGAACCCATGTGTCGAAGTTGTTAAGAGCCTGCTGTGGTGTTCTGATGTTTCCTGTTGTACATGGTGTGGCTCAGATTTAGATCATCAACATACAATACATGACCAAAGGTATGTGGACACCTGCTTGTCGAACATTTCATTCCAAAATCATGGGCATTAGTACAGAGTTGGTCCCCCCTTTGCTGCTATAACAGCCTCCACTCTTCTGGGAAGGCTTTCCACGAGATGTTGGAACATTGCTGCGGGGGACTTGCTTCCACTCAGCCACAAGAGCATTAGTGAGGTCGGGCACTGATGTTGGGCAATTAGGCGTGGCTCGTAGTCGGCGTGGCTCGCAGATGGGTTGAGGTCAGGGGTCTGTGCAGGCCAGTCAAGTTCTTCCACGCCGATTTCGACAAAACATTTCTGTATGGACCTCGCTTTGTGCACAGGGGCATTGTCATGCTGAAACAGGAAAGGGCCTTCCTCAAACTGTTGCCACGAAGTTGGAAGCACAGAATTGTCTAGAATGTCATTGTATGCTGGAGCATTAAGATAGCACTATGCAATCGGGCAGGTAGCATTTGTCTGGCATCCTCCAAACCCAGATTCTTCCATAGGAGATAGTGATTAATCACTCCAGAGAACTCTTGTCCACTGCTCTAGAGTCCAATGGCGGCGAGCTTTGCACCACTCCAGCCAATGCTTGGCATTGTGCATGGTGATCTTAGGCTTGTGTGCGGCTGCTTGCCCATGGAAACCCTTTAAAAATATATATACTTTTACCACTTTTTCTCCCCAATTTTGTGGTATCCAATTGGTAGCTGGTCATGTCTCATCGCTGCAACTCCCGTACGGACTCGGGAGAGGCGAAGGACAAGAGCCATACGTCCTCCGAAACACGACCCAACCAAGCCGCACTGCTTCTTGACACAATGCCCGCTTAACCTGGACGCCAGCCAATGTGTCGGAGGAAACACTGTACACCTGGCAACCGTGTCAGCGTGCATGCACCCGGCCCGCCACAGGAGTCGCTAGAACGCGATGGAACAAGGACATTCCTGCTGGCAAAACCCTCCCCTAACCCGGACGACGCTGGGCCAGTTGTGCGCCGCCCCATGGGTCTCCCGGTCGCAGCCGGCTAGGACAGAGCCTGGACTCGAACCAGGATCTCTTGTGGCACAGCTAGCAACTGCGGTGCAGTGCCTTATACCACTGCACCACTCAGGAGGCCCGGAAACCCATTTCATGAAGCTTCTGACGAACAGTTCTTGTGCTGAGGTTGCTTCCAGAGGCAGTTTAGAACTCAGTAGTATGTTGCAACTGAGCACAGACTATTTTTACGCGCTTCAGCACTTGGCAGTCCCGTTCTGAGCTCGTGTGGTTTAACACTTCGCGGCTGTTGCTCCTAGACATTTCCACTTCACAATAACAACACTTGCAGTTGACCGGGCATCTCGAGCAGGGCAGAAATTTGATGAACAGACATGTTGGAAAGGTGGTATCCTATGACGGTACCATGTTGAAAATCACTGAGCTCTTCAGTACGGGCCATTCTACTGGCAATGTTTGTCTATGGAGATTGCATGGCTGTGTGCTCGATTTTATACACCTGTCAGTTTGAAGGGATGTCTACATACTTTTGGCCACATAGTGTGTTTCCACTTACTGTTGACATCCCGGGCTGTGCTGCCAATGACTGATAGGAAGATGAGAGGGCCCAGAAGAGTTCCTTGAGCCACACCTCCCACCAGCTCCTGCCAGTCTGAGAGGCTGTCTTGGTAGTGTACCTGTTGTTTGTGGCCGGTCACAAATCTGTAGAGCCAGATTCTTTATTTTTTAACACATAAGCAACTGTAACATCTATAACAAACTGGTGAGCTGGTCCAGAAAAAGTATTGAATTTAACAAGGAATGTGAATTCCCAAATCTCTAAGTTTAAGTCACAAAAAGAAAAAACATTGAATAGGGAGTTATGATTAAAGTCTTGGGTGTGTGCTTCCAGGTGATTCCATTGTACACTGCTGAGAGCCAGCCCTCAGTGCCGACCTGTCCTCCAGTGAAGTCCTGCAGTCAGTCCACCTCTGTTGTTCCACTACAGCCTTTACTGCCCTTATCTCCTCTCAGGTTGGTCTCCTGGATCACACAGAATGCAATGTATACACTGGGATTGTAAACCACTAGCCTGGATACCAGTCTGTTTAGCAAACATTTCACTCATCATGCTCAACACACTTTGGCACATCACACAGAGTACAAGGAGTTGAATATTAGCTCAACAGACTGGTACCCAGGCTAGTAAACCACTTGCTATAACCACAAAATAATCAAGCATTTTCGGACAATTTGTCTATTGTGTGTACAGTATCTAAGCTTTTATGGACCGGATTTATGTACGGTATCTAAGATGTGTATAGACATGTTATTGGCTACAACTCTGCAGTCTGGTTCCCACTGAGGTAAAAAAACAACCATATATTTATTGTGGTTGTGCTGCAGGTGTATGCTTGGTAATCCCTTCTGTCCAGTTAGTAGCTGTGTGTTGTCAGGGAGGGCCCTGTCCGTATGCAGCACAGAGTTTCTCCCAGGCTGCCGTGTGTTGGCCAGGAGGGAGCTGGATGGCCTTTACTACTTGGGCACTGTAACGCAGCTAGTCCAGGTAACAAGCAGACATCCCTTCACGCCTGTCATCTTTTAAAAGATATTGAATATTATTATCATATCGCATAGGACCAATATCATTCAAAAAGGAAAGCACCAAACACCATGAGAGGCTTATGTAAGATGTTGGGTTGCTATCTTTAGCCTACCAGTGAATATACTGTAATGATGTGTCAATGCTCCAATTGAGCTTGGTTCCTTGCCTCCCGATGCCATGAGCAAAAATGTATTTTCTTCTGTCCCCCAGGGTCGAAGAGGAATGTACGTGGTTGAGTTTGACAGGCCGGCGACGAGGAGACCCGAAGGGGGAGACGATCACGCTATGAGGATGTCCCAGCAACAGCAGCTAGTCTGCTCTCCAGACATGCTGAACCACACTCGGGCCCACACACACTGTCTGGTCCCTGGGGATGCAGTGTTGTCCCCGTGGGAACCTGACCTGAGGAGATATGGTCCGGGGAGAGTGGTCTCCGGAATGGAAACACGAGATTCAGTGACAGGTAAGGTGCGGTTTGATTAGAAGGGTTGACTATTACATTGTCTCCCGCTGTGAAAGAGTCATGACTCCGGATATGAGAATTATGACAGATGTTTCACCCCTTTCATATCAGTAATGCTCAAAGTAGGGGCTGCACAGAAGACCAGTGTGTGGCACTATATTAAATGTTGCACTCTAAGCTGAGGTCTGTATTTGCCCTTGCAGTAGAGAGTGGGAAGGGGCTCCAGGTGCTGCTGTGGAATGGTAGGTTGATGCAGGTGCCTGGGGATCTAGCTGTGTGGATCCCTGCTTCTCAGCATGAGCGGATCGTCAGGGAGCTCCAGCGAATTCCTCTGCCGCCATGCTGCAATGACAATTTGCTCCATGTCCACAGCACCATGTGGGCTCCCTATCTGTACTGCACTGGAACACAGTGCTGTCCATCAGCAGGTGGACCATGCCATTGTCAAATCATGCATCCATGGTGGCCACTGAGAGTTCCGCCTTCTCATGTGCATGGCCTGAGAGAGAGGGAGGAGCTAGAGAGGAAAAAGCAGCAAGACAGGGCAGAGCTAGAGAAGAAGGTGGACCTCCAGTTGGGAGAGCTCAAGGAAACTAAAGAGGTCGAACCTGAGACATCTTCATCCCTGTCGGGTGATGAGGAAGCTGGGGCCATAGGGGGAAAGTCTGTCAGCCTCTTGGCCAGCACAGAGCCCTCTCCCCTGGACAAGCTGTGGCCAGAACACGGCCGACCTGCCTGGAGGTACTGGAGGAGAAGCCATCCAGAGCCACAGCACAGACAACCAGGTATTGAATATACTCAGCTAAAACTGAGTGATTCTTTATGCACATGCAGCTACTGGGCATGTTGAAAATAGCTGTATATTGGAAAAGCAGAGTAACGTAAGACTGATCAAACAAACCAAAAGAAAAACATGCATGTTTACACCATACATATGATCCAATGTCTGTTGATTTTTCAGAGAAAGTACCAAGGGGGAAAATCCAGTCTATGGAAAACAGCTACCCTGACGTCGAGATCAGTGGCTCACCTAATCACAGCTCCATGTTTCAGCCACTTCCTGGCTGTGAGAGGAGGGTGACCATCAGGGATGTGTTTGGCCTGACAGACTCCAAACCTCGCCCAAAAACGAGACTGCAGTTAACCGCTGGCAACACGATCACAGGTGTTTATACATGATGGTTTTGACTATTGAAGACGAATCTTGTGGGGTCTAACTCCCACACCTGTAGAAATACACATTTTCGAGCTGAAAGACAATGCCCAGGGCTTACCCATGATGTTGCACAACAGTGTAAGTCAATAAGTCATAGTTTTAGTCAAAGTATGATATATTTGAGCTTGAAGTGCTAGATCCAAACATGTGACTTCGGGTGTTTCCGTGAGTCTTACGTGTCTTTTCAAATGAAGATGACGTGCTAATTACTTCCAGCCTACGTTTCATTTCAGGGCTAGGTTTCCACTTGATAAAGTCAAAATTGGCTACATCTTAAAACTTCATGAAAACAAAAATGAGCTTTTTGTCCTAAGGTTATGGTTAGGCTAAGGTTAGCAGTGTGGTTAAGGTTAAAATGAGAGTTCAGTTTAAAATCTGATTTTAAGAAAATAAAATGTAGAAATAGACAGGGTTTATGGCTGTGGCTGTGTTAACTAGTGACGACCCTACACTTGACCGCCTTGCCATGGAGCAAATTAAAATGCAAAAACTGTTCACACCTCCCCCTTTAACAGCAAATTACCATAATCGATACATTTCACTTATTGAGCTAGTCTGCCTGTCACAACTGAAATGGTGCTCACATAACTTTCATGGGCTGGCTAAGGTTAGCATGCTAGCTAGTTACACTGACAGCTGTCAGTCAGTTCCCTATTTGTTGATATTTCTCTGCTACATGTGGAAATCACCACAATCCCATCCCCAATTCCTGAATGCGTATTAGCAGCCTGCGTCAGTCTTCTAGGTGGAACCTAAACAAGAATGTACACTTTAGGAGAGGAATTACTCGAAATAGGGGCAACAACTTCCTCGGAGGTGGCTTTTAAACACTTGCTTGAGTTGACAAAAACTGTGCCAAAAACAAATTACCATTGATATAAAATATACTTTATTATACTGATATGGTAAAAAATACATAATTATGTGATGCATTTAGGCAGACATTTGACAATAAATAATTTAATATAAAAAATGTAATCCTGATCAGATCAAAATATGGCTTCTCATTTAGCAGCAAATTAATAAATGTATTACTGTCGCTCTAAAGCGACAAATTCATCCAGAAGACAAGACTCACTTGAAAATACATATGTAAACGTTCCGATTGGACAGTTTTGTTATTTGCAGCAGAACGGTCAAAGGGGATTGGTTAGAGGTGAAAGGTGAGGTTCATACTTTCTCCTGCATTAATGCGTACTAGCCGGGTCTGTTGCTGCGAGTCCTGCGTTCCCGCTGTAATCGCATAGGAACCTGGTGACACCTCAATGTGGAAATCCTCAGGTGATGACCGTGCCTGGAGAAACACAAGCATACCTTAGTATCTCAAACACACGACTATGACAAGTAAAGCCATTTCAAATGGAATGTTTGTGTTGACTTTCTCCATTTGAATGTATGGAATCTGTCCTAAACTTCTAAATGTACAATATGACATGTTGCTGTACTTGAAAGGCTGTAACTTTGCCTTACATGTTTCCTGATCTGCAATGAGGTCCCTGGGCATTGGTGAGATTGAGAATGGTATCTGCACACATGGGTTCTCTCCTTTTCCATAGGCTCATTCTCCGACGTGTAAAAGTTCTGTAATACAAAAAAAAAAAAATCACCCTGCATTCACAAATGCATGCACCAAATAAGGGCAATAGGATTGGGTTGGAGCACATACAATACCTTGCATTGATATGTTGTCTGAGCCATGAATTCCGCTATGGTCTCAAAAGCATCATCCAGGCTTGTGTGGGCTGAGTTTCCCAGAACCTAAAATATGGACAGTTGGGGATGATACGATAAAGACACAGTTTCCAAAAATACTCATCAGCCCATATAGTTCATAGATCAGAGAAAAGACGATAGCGAAGGCATAAAAACAATTACACGTAGGCCTACCTCACTCCCGGCGTTGCCATCCGTTGGTGTTGTATTGGGAGACGGACTCGTCCAGTCTACGCTCCGTCTCGACGCTCGCTCCAGTACTTCCAGGCCGAGTCTGGCGGAGCGGCGCAGGGATGACTCCAGCTCCCAGGCTTGTGTTGCCATGCGAAAACACGGGGAGTCAAATCTCTGCCGTACCCGAGACACTGACAAACGACCCTTTTATGACAAGGACTAAAATGGTAGCATAATGTTAACGTGACACAACCTCCCTTGGATTGTAGTGCGCTCTAATTATGTGGTTGCGTA
Source organism: Oncorhynchus masou masou (assembly GCF_036934945.1). Classification (NCBI taxonomy): domain Eukaryota; kingdom Metazoa; phylum Chordata; class Actinopteri; order Salmoniformes; family Salmonidae; genus Oncorhynchus; species Oncorhynchus masou. Next base: position 47,671,550 of record NC_088233.1, read on the forward strand.
TCATACATATGACAGAGCACGAGCAGCAACGTGCAGTGACCACCCCATTAGATTCCTAGAAATTCGAAAATATGTTTAACATGAATTCATATCATCCTATCCTGTGAATTTGTATGGACGAGACAAACAATTTATTCACGTAAAGTTACTTACCCAAACACTTGGGCCTGTTTTGGTTACTTTTGTGCGCACTAAACATGCCGTAAAGATTACGTCGTCACATTTCCGGTCTAGGGCACCGCCCTTATCTGGATTGGCTCAAAGCAGCTCATTCTCTCAGCAAATTAGTCCTGTATTATGGTGTCACGATATTTCGAATAATTTTTCAAATATTGAACATTATTTAAAAATGGGCATTGTTCATGGCCTGAATCGTCATTTGATGTGCTGTGAAATGGTTAGAATGCTGGATGTAATAATGTCTAGACTCAAAATAGTTAAAGAAAGTTCTCTTTTAGGTTGTTTTAATATACGTATGTAGACCACTTTCACAAAGATATCAAATACCCAAACGACATAGGTATGCCAATTTATAGCAGACAAGTCGAGATCAAAATAACTTCCAAGAGTGACATAGCGGTCTAAGGCACTGCATCTCAGTGCTAGAGGTGCCACTAGACACCCTGGTTCGAATCCAGGCTGTATCACAACCTGTCGTGATTGGGAGTCCCATAGGGCAGCGTCATCCGTGTTTGGCCACCATTGTAAATAAGAAATTCTTATTCTTGCCTAGATAAAGTTTAAATAAACACATTTAATTCACCAGTAATCAAAACCTGGTCCTGCAAAACCATTTGGGTACAGGTTGACCCAGCCAAACACTGACACCTCATTTATCCAATTGTCTAGAGTTAATGTGTTCAAGGCAATCTGTAGATTAGTGAATCTGTCCAGGCAGCAATCTCTCAAACACAGCGAATCTCAACTGGTGTGTCACAGTGAGTATAAATGTAATGGAAAAAATACATCTGAATTTAAAACCGAGACTACATATTATTAAATAACTTAATCTCTGATCAATTTCACTCCATTTTCAAGAGCCATTAGCACCATTTGGTAGATTTTGTAGTTCCAAACCAGTGAGTTTACCATTCAAGATGGGCAAAAATGACATTTTATATAACTGCTAGTTACTATCAATACAGCAGTAAAAATATGTTTTCCATATTGCATTTAGGCAACAAAAAAGTGCTGCAAATATTGGGTGAAATTGTTTAACTTGGGTCCCAAGGCAAAACCAATTGAAAACCACTGCTCTAACACCTTAGTCTAGTCAGATTGGTGCATGTTGAGTTGGAACAAGTCAGCACACCCGGTAGTTACCAGGAACAGGGTTAGTGACCAATGGCAAAGGCATTCTATGCAGCAAATCAATACATTCTCAGTTCCTTGCGCAACAACTTTTACCCGACAACGTGTGAGATAAGCTTCAGACAACATTTACATCTTCAGACCACAAGACAAAGCCAATCCAATTTATACAGTTTATTCTTGCAAAAAACATTGACAGGAGCTTATGCCATCAGCACGCAGGCTCCTCCCACTGCCTTGATCTTCTCCTCTGCCCGTCGACTGAAGAACTTTGCCTTGACGATCACAGGCTGCTTGGGCAGTTTGCCTTTGCCCAGCACTTTGAAGTAGCCCTGTGGAGACAGAACCAAAATTGTTTAACACAGCTACACAAAAAGTTTTTACATCTCATTGAGTCGCCCACCTTCCCACAAAGTCAGTCCTATTAAGTACATGGCCCTACATTCTGCATCTGCTAAATGAATGATTCCAAAGGATAGGCAGCAGATCCAGTTACGCAAGTATAAAGACATGCATGGCCATCTCAAACTACTAGCTACCGTCTATATGCACTTGATAAACCCTCATAGCAGCTCCTTTCACACCAATGCAAGTCTAAGATTCAGTGCCAGAGGTCAGCATGGATACAACAAACCTGATTTTTAAGTCTAAACCATTGACACCCTGGAGCTACTGGTCAAGAAGCCCATGTTATTCAACAACCGCAGCAGGCAGTCATTTGTGCAAGCCTCCAATTAGGGATTTCATTACATCAGTTTAGTTTGAATGGTCAGCTAGTACACAAGTTCTCCACAGCACAAAGTTAAATAATTCTGCATGACAGCGTGTAAAGGCCAAGAGCTCCTGCTCAAACATGGCTCTAGAACAGTCATGGCAACAACGTATAACACTTGTAACTGTCCATGTGGCCGATTGACCTATTACAGGGCCAGCCGGTGAATAGGAACAGTCTTCACTCTTAGAGAACTCTAGCACACCAAAACAATGGTGTTTGTCATGATGTGACTCTGAGTCTCTGACAGCATCACCCCGTGTGGCACACTGAACACAAAGCTATTTATAAGCTACTAACCAGTGGATTGATGACCTGAATCAGGTGTTAGCACTGGACTAAATAAAAGGCCTGTAGAGTAGACTGGTCATATTCAAAAAATGTTCTACATTGCCATAACTGGAGGCAAGTCAAATTGTCCCTCAAATAAAGTCAAATCTACCTTAAAAACCATAACACTTAAAGGGGAATATATGCATGAACCAGCAGTCACCTGGGACCAGATATATGGTGCTCTGGGGAAGATACTTACAGCGCGCACGGCATCAATGATGGGCGCAGGGCCTTCGGGCTTCTTGGCGTAGTTGAGCCTGGTCTGCTCGCTCACGAGTGTCCACAGTTTGTCCAGGTTGACAGTGGGGCAGTGCACGGTGTTCCTCTTGAGATGGTAGTGTCTCATGCCCACCTTACCAAAGTACCCAGGGTGGCTGTGGAAGCACAGAGACCAGACAGGGCACGCCAAGCATATTGTATTAAACCAAATTCTTACTGGTGATGAGGTTGAAGCGCAGTCTTAACACTGTCATGACAATGTAATCAACAGATGACATCAGAAGTGGTGGGACTGAAAATCCACCAAAAAACAAAACCCATCAACAAAAAATAAACACAGGACTTTGTATGTGTTGTCAATAGTAACTTCACCGCATGAAATTAGAAATTATTTCATCCTACAGCCGTAAGTAAAGTGAGCAAAAAAATATCTTATAGTACTAGAGGTGTTGGCAAAAATATCAACACTTGTAACTGCCCATGTGGGTGACTAGCCTATGAGAGGGGCCAGTCGGTGAATAGGACCAGTCTTCACTCTTAGAGAACTCTAGCACACCAAGACAATGGCATTTGTCAAGATGAGACTCTGAGTCTCTGATAGCATCACACACTATGCTGAGGATCACTCCCTCTTAAAAAACACAACATTGATCATGTTTTCTTACTACTCAAGCCACTAAACAATACAGTGTACACCTACAGTAAAGGTTCACAACGAATGTTACATTGTTTCTTACTAAAACAAAAATGTAAAAAGTACTCTACTCACTATTTGTCGAAGTTAATTCTGTGGTGATGCATGCCACCGGCGTTACCACGACCTCCAGGATGCTTCCTGTGCTTGCCTAGGAAGAGAGAAACAGTTCACACGTTTTGCAATAGCTACCAGTACTATCCACAAGTATCACCAATGTTGACCATGCTCAACTCACCGATACGACCATGTCCGTGGCTGACGTGCCCACGGAGCTTCCTGGTCTTGGTCTTCTTGGTAGGCTGCAATACATAATTTACTTTAGGATAACAAAATAAATATCATGATTGGACAAGATGTAGGAGACATTTATCCATGTCAACAACCAAACAGAATATTTCATGACGGGTTGCAAGAACGTAATAGAACACATACATACGATCGAGCTTCCACTTCGCTTTCACGCGACACTACTTATGGCAGGCAACGTTAGCGACTAATAGATTAGCTAGTAAACTAAACTACCACAACATAGATGTGGTCATAATGGCTGATGTTGCAAGTATTTCGATATAAAATATTTTACAATGACTGTTCATTTGAGTTTCGTGACAGAATTAAGAATTAACGAAATTGTAACATTGTCAGTAAACGTGGGTCGCTACCAAGCAAAGGCCTGTATCCAATATTCGGGAGAGCTCGCCTGTTTACAACGTTTTTCTACCGTATTGTCCTTAATAATGACAATAGTTAGAGACAACGTCTATAACATATATGACAACTAAACAAATGTGTGATTTTTCTACTCGTACAACACAGGATGGACATAGATTTCAACCTAATTTTACAGCAGAAGTATACACGACAGCACTTACCATCTTGGAGGAGAGTTGAAAGAGGAACGCGAATCTGAAATCTCACGGTTTTGTACGAGATTTACTGCCCGACAACTTTCATGGAATCTAACAGCGACATCAGATGGACACCAAGAGGAATACAGTATAAACATCGATCATTTGACCTCGTTTATGAAACAGTGATATTCATTCTTGAATTCGATTGAATGATAATATTTTTTTTTTTTAACCCAACATAAACAGATCATAGAGGAAATACCCCATTCAATATTTCTGATTAATTAGAAATTGACTTTTGCTTTCAGGAACCAAATGATTAACCTTTGTAGGCCTGCATCAAACTGAAGTGAAAGCAAAAGTCAATAGGCAGTCTGTAATTTCTAATTAATCAGAAATATTGAATGGGGTATTTCCTCTATGATCTGTTTATGTCACACATGTAGCAGAGAGAGAGAGAGACTGTAGCAAAGATCTCAATTGGAGTAACACCAAGTTCATTTATTTTCATGGTAGTACATAATTTGGCAGCCCATGATTTATCGTATTTTCCAGCATAGTAGGTGGCGGCATGCATTTAAACGGTTGTTTGCCGACCGCCATGATATCATAGAAGAAGACGAACACCAAATTCAACCCAAGTTATTTTTGCATTGAATAAGAACCCACTCAGTGATGTAGTGCAGGGTATACGCAGGTATGTCCACGTTCTTTTCAGTAGCCTAGGCATGGTGTATACTGTACTCACTTCTTAATCCCCATTGATGTGTATCAAAGTAGTGTAGTGGAGGCATATGCTGTATCAATTAATAAGGGTAATGGAACAGATCAGAATGTTTAGTTTAAAATGTTGATAAAATATAATTTCTTCACAATTTAAGCGCAGCAATGTGCGCATAGCGGTAGGCATAAACCCACATGTTCCAACATTCTATTTGCGGGAAAACATCATTTTAAAATGCGCAATTCACGTGAGCTGTTTCATTAATTAACAGAGATTAGAAAATTAGAGAGGGGAAATGCAATCATCATGGGTTACTAATATGACTGGGATAATGCCTTTGGATGCGAGACAATGAAAGCAAGTTGATTTGAAAACCAATAGAAAAGGAGTGCGCATAAGAGGAAGTCTTTATAAAATATTTCCCTCAACATTTCTATGGTTGGACTTTGAAGCAAGGTAAATACATGTCTTACCTGTTGCCTCATAATCTGAAGTAAAATGTCAAGGTTTCAAAAAATGAAGGAACAGGAAAATTTATAGCGATGCTAATGATAGGCCTAATCTTCTGGAAAGGCTTTCCCAAAAACCTTCAATTAAATGTTAACTAGCTACAAAGTAGCCTATGACTACCCTTTTAAAATTGTATTTATTTAACCTTTATTTAACTAGGCAAGTCAGTTAAGAACACGTTCTTATTTACAATGACTGCCTACCAAAAGCCAAAAGGCCACCTGTGGGGACAGGGGATATAAAAATATAGGACAAAATACACATCACGAAAAGAGAGACACCACAAAACTACATAAATAGAAACCGAAGACAACAACATAGCATGGCAGCACACATGACAACACAGCATGGTAGCAACATGACAACAATATGGTAGCAACACATGGCAGCAGCACAAAACATGGTAGAAACAATATTGGGCACAGACAACAGCACAAAGAGTAAGAAGGTAGAGACAACAATACATCACGTGAAGCAGTCACAGCTGTCAGTAAGAGTGTCCATGATTGAGTCAAATTCTACCTGGCAGAATTATATGATGATTATTTGCATCAATCCAGTGGCCATTTGTTTTGCAATCGCCATCTCATGTGCACTACAGAAAGACAGCTAACCAAACAACAGTGTTGGTGCTATCAGACATGAATTAAAGGGTAACTACACTCAAAAATCTAAATGTCTTAGATTTTTCTCAGACCTCAAAAGTGGTCACCTGATGTGGTTTAAATATTGCTGTGGACTTATAATAAAGTGCGACATTGAGAGCAAAAACCTGTAAAAAAAATATATAAAAAACAGAAACCGGTGAATTTCTGACTCCGTTGACAGCCTCATTTTCTATTTCAATAATAGGCCTACTATTAGCTTACTTGCACAGTACATCTTGGGTTGGCCTGACTGTGAAAGACCAATATAAGATTTATCATTTTAGGTCCTTCAGAATACGTGTCACTGTTTCTTATAGAATTTTTTGCACATGGCGCCTTCCTTTGCCAGGTGGGCTGTCAAGGACATTTTTAGCAAAATGAGAGTCTGTCTACTTCTCCAAGCACCACTGAAACCACTGGTTCTATTTATCTTTGATGGAACACGTGAGTGATTTTCTCTGTAATGCATTTTAAAGAGGTTGCTTTTTTGGACTTGTTACTAATATGTTTTGACGAGGGGACAATAGGAGTTGTAGCCCGTCTCAGATGATGGCTTCATATTAAGGCTCCGTTATGTGATGCTGTAGCCTACTTCACTGTATTGTTTAAGATTAACATACAGTATAGCATATGTATCTTATTGTGATGTTGTTCTCAGTCGTATTACATCACAAGCAGTTCAACAGTGTAAGCCACACAGAGATCCTATTAAAATGTAAGTTGTAACATGTCATTCTATGGTAAGCCACATGCAGCCTACTACATTTCCATCTACAGGAGGTGCCTGTGAGATATGGATTTCACAAAAATCGATTTTACACTAGGTGAATGTACTATTACTTTTGCCGTGCTGTGCAGACTGTCATGTCAAGTCAAGTCCAGAGTGTGTGTGCCCTCTGCAAGAAGAGGTAGTTGTGCAAAAAGTGCACCAACAAACACCATTCCCATCATACAACTAACAATCCTACCTGTAGGTTTGTGGCTCTGTGAAAATGCACCAGCATTATCACCAACCCCAGCAAAGAGTAGTACCATCACTCACATAGACCAATCGCACTTAAATAGTCACATGATGGCTTGGACCATTGTAGGCATACAGCAGGCACATCTTATAGACGATGCACAAATGAACACGTCAGCCTTACCAAATGGATGGTGTCCCGAACAACATACAGCTGCAGCCATACCACGATAATGCCAATGCCAACATACACACGAGCGACGCCCCTCGGGAGCAGCGAATGCTTCTGGAGAACCGAAGAGTCCAGGTGGAAGTGAAAATGTCTGCTGTGGAGAACTCTGTCAATCAGACACGGCTGGAGTGAGTGTAGAGAAGAGATGCCAGCAGAGGTCAAATGGGTAGCTGAAGCTTAGCTGCCTCATATGGAAATGCTACGTTGTGGTTTGTGTCGCCTATACATGAAACTGTCTTGATTTATATACTTTTACCTGTCTTATTCTTTCTTTTCACCTTCATTTTATATTTTTGTTTGGTTATAGCAATATTTAATACCCTTATTAAAAAACAAAACTTAAGTAAATTTGAGGGCCTTAGCGTGTAATACAGTGATTTATGTAGGTTAGAAAGCATCAAGACAATGAAGTGGAAGGCAGAGGACCAGATCAAAATGGCGAAGATACTTATATCATAGGAGCTGGATAAAGGCATCAGCCAATTAAACAAGGAATTTGAGGTACAGTATCCCATTTATGCGAAATAGTCCCCCCTCCCCATCTTTTTAACAGATAAATAAAAAGGTCAGTGGGATCTGAGTTGCTGTGTTTCTTGTACTGTTGTTTTGGTTATTGATGTTATGTCTAAAATTAAGGGAGATTCCTAGTCGGTTGTACAACTGAAATATATCTTACCAATTTAGCCCAACCACTCTGAATCAGAGAGCTGCGGAGGGCTAATCAACATCCACGTCTTCGGCACCCAGGGAATAATGGGTTAACTGTCTTGCTCAGGGGCAGAACAACAGATATTTTACCTTGTCAGCTCAGGGATTCAATCTAGCAACTTTTCAGATACTGGCCCAATGCGCCTACCCGCGAGGCTACTTGCCGCCCCAAGTGATTTGTGGCTTGTTTTTATTGTTTTGTTTTTGTGTCTGAAAAACAAGACCTGTTTGGGGTTTTGCTCTGTCCATGACAGAAGCTTTTGCAGCAGTTACAGGCAACACCTGTATATGTAACTGCAACAGGATATAGACCTCTGCCACTAACTGGACCATGTACAGAACCTCATCACAGTCAGAGCTCACTACAGTTTAGCTATTACACTACCGGTAAAAAGTTTGGACACACCAACTCATTCAAGGGTTTTTCATTCATTTTAAAAATGTTCTACATTTGTAGAATAATAGTGAAGACATCAAAACTATGAAATAACACACAAGGAATCATGTAACCAAAAAAGTTTTAATCAAATCAAAATATATTTTATATTTGAGATTCTTCAAATAGCCTCCCTTTGCCTTGATGACAGCTTAGCATACTCTTGGCATTCTCTCAACCAACTTCATGAGGTAGTCACCTGGAATGCATTTCAATTAACAGGTGTGGCTTCTTAAAAGTTAATTTGTGGAATTTCTTTCCTTCTTAATGCGTTTGAGCCAATCAGTTGTGTTGTGACAAGGTAGGGGGGTATACAGAAGATGGCCATATTTGGTAAAAGACCAAGTCCATATTATGGCAAGGACAGCTCAAATAAGCAAAGAGAAACAACAATCCATCATTACTTCAAGAACTTTGAAAGTTTCTTCAAGTGTAGTCGCAAAAACCATGAAGCATTACCTCTGCTACAGAGGATAAGTTCATTAGAGTTAACAGCCTCAGAAATTGCCGCCCAAATAAATGCTTCACAGAGTTCAAGTAACAGACACATCTCAACATCAATTGTTCAGAGGAGACTGTGTGAATCAGGCCTTCATGGTTGAATTGCTGCAAAGAAACCACTACTAAAGGACACCAATAAAAAGAAGAGACTAGCTTGGGCCAAGAAACACAAGCAATGGACATTAGACCGGTGGAAATATGTCCTTTTGGTCTGGAGTCCAAATTTGAGATTTTTGGTTCCAAACGCCGACCTGCCTTACAACAGGCCTACAAGCCCTCAGTCCAGCCTCTCTCAGCCTATTGTGGACAGTCTGAGCACTGATGGAGAGATTGTCCATTCCTGGTGTAACTCAGGCAGTTGTTATTGCAATCCTGTACCTGTCCCGCAGGTGTGATGTTCGGATGTACCGATCCTGTGCAGGTGTTGTTACACGTGGTCTGCCACTGCGAGGACGATCAGCTGTCCGTCCTGTCTCCCTGTAGCGCTGTCTTAGGCGTCTCACAGTATGGACATTGCAAATTATTGCCCTGGCCACATCTGCAGTCCTCATTGACTCCTTGCAGCATGCATAAGGCACGTTCACGCAGATGAGCAGGGACCCTGGGCATCTTTCATTTGGTGTTTTTCAGAGTCAGTAGAAAGGTCTCTTGTGTCCTAAGTTTTCATAACTGTGTCTTTAATTGCCTACTGTCTGTAAGCTGTTAGTGTCTTAACGACAGTTGCATGTTCATTAATTGTTTATGGTTCATTGAACAAGCATCAGAAACAGTGTTTAAACCCTTTACAATGAAGATCTGTGAAGTTATTTGGATTTTTACAAATTATCTTTGAAAGACAGGGTCCTGAAAAAGGGACTTTATTTTTTTGCTGAGTTGATATCATGATGCTACCGTTCAAAGGTTTGGGGTCACTTAGAAATGTCCTTGTTTTTGAAAGAAAAGCAATTTTTTTTGTCCATTAAAATGACATCAAATTGATCAGAAATACAGTGTAAACATTGTTAATGTTTTAAATGTATTTATTTTGCTCCTTTGCACCCCAGTATCTCTACCTGCACATTCATCTTCTGCCGATCTACCATTCCAGTGTTTAATTGCTATATTGTAATTACTTCGCCACCATATTTATTTCCTTAACTTACCTTATTTGCACTCACTGTATATAGACTTTTTGTTTTCTTTTGTTCTACTGTATTATTGACTGTATGTTTTGTTTATTCCATGTGTAACTCTGTGTTGTTGTATGTGTCGAATTGCTACGCTTTATCTTGGCCAGGTCGCAGTTGCAAATGAGAACTTGTTCTCAACTAGCCTACCTGGTTAAATAAAGGTGAAATAAAAAATAAAAAAATAAAAAAAGACTATTGTAGCTGGAAATGGCTGATTTTGAATGGAATATCTACATAGGCGTATAGAGGTCCATTATCAGCATACATCACTCCTGTGTTCCAATGGCATGTTGTGTTAGCTAATCCAACTTTAAAAAACATAAGCTGGCACACACCCAGAAACATTTGTTGGCAGCTTCATTTAATAGTACCCACAAAACACCAGTCTCAACGTCAACAGTGAAGAGGCAATTCCGGGCTGCTGGCCTGCTAGGCAGAGTTCCTCTGTCTAGTGTCTGTGTTCTTTTGCCCATCTTAATCTTTTCTTTTTATTGGCCAGTCTGAGATATGGATTTTTCTTTGCAACTCTGTCTCGAAGGCCAGCATCCCGGAGTCGCCTCTTCACTGTTGACGTTGAGACTGGTGTTTTGTGGGTACTATTAAATTAAGCTGCCAGTTGAGGACTTGTGAGGCGTCGGTTTCTCAAACTAGACACTCTAATGTACTTGTCCTCTTGCTCAGTTGTGCACCGGGGCCTCCCACTCCTCTTTCTATTCTGGTTAGAGACAGTTTACGCTGTTCTGTGAAGGGAGTAGTACACAGTGTTGTTCCAGATCTTCATTTTCTTGAACCACCCTCCATTTTCGCCATTTTACGAGTGTCAGTTTGGCTACAACCAATACTGTTCAGCCTTTCTTTTCGACACAAAGGAAGTCATAGGGGACACCTACGAAAGACTGTGATGATGGCATCTCAGGTAAGCAGCACTGGGCGTTCTTCCGTCCAACTTCTACATAGCTAGTAGTTATCTCCTACGATTCAGTGTCGGTTCATAGCATTCTACTATATTATATACATACCGTAGAATGATAAATCATGCAATTATTATTCTCAAGCTAACCAAAAAACATTTAGCTACCAATGCCTGTTCTCGCCATTTTCAGTTGAATTCATCTAACTTACTTTCATGGCAACTCATAAGCAGGCCATGTCCTATTTGCTTCATAGTCGATATATACAGTAATCATATTTCATGACAGTGTAACGGTTAGCTTTTATTTTACAGAAGGATGAAAGAACGCAATATGTCTGTCAGGGAATGCTATTCTGATATGTCAGATGAAGATTTAGACCAGAAAGTCAGGGTCAATAAGGCAAAGATGCCCCATGTGGGCTTTAGAATGATCAAAGGAAGTCTCAGAGCAATGGGCCATGGTGTACAATGGCGAAGAGTTAGGGAGTCTCTGCAGAGTGTAGATGGTGCAGGTATCATTGCCAGAATGAGCCAGCTTTGTTGCATTGCTCGGCAAAAATACTATTTTCCTGCTCCCCTGTCTCTCGTCCACATTGATACAAATCATACATTTATAAGGTACTAAGATGTATAATGTCTCCATCAAATCTAAGAAGTTATTCACTTTTTTATTCTTACTTATTCATAGACACATTTTCAATGATGTATGTAATTGGAGTTGTTCTTTATCAACTGGTAATACAAAAATAATGAAGCAGGTGTCACGGTCGTCGTATGGAGGAGACCAAGGCGCAGCGTGGTAGGCGTACATTCTTCTTTAATTAAAGAAAGAACACTGAACAAACTAAAAAATAAATAAAAATGAACCGTGAAGCTAATATGAGAAGCGCAGACAGGCAACTAAACATAGAATAAGAACCCACAAAATACCCAAGGAATATGGCTACCTAAATATGGTCCCCAATCAGAGACAACAATAAACAGCTGCCTCTGATTGAGAACCAATTTAGGCAACCATAGACATATAAACACCTAGATTTACAAAACACCCTAGACATACAAAAAACCCTAGACAATACAAAAACTAAGCAAACCACCCTCGTCACACCCTGACCTATCCAAAATACTAAAGAAAACAAGGTTAACTAAGGTCAGGGCGTGACAGTACCCCCCCCCCGAAGGTGCGGACTCCCGGCCGCATACCTAACCTTATATGAGAGGATCTGGGTGGGCATCTAACCTCGGTGGCGGCTCTGGTTCTGGATGCCGCCCCCCTTCTTTACACTGATCCCTCCGCCTTTGTAGTACTGACCCGTGGATCATTGCCTGAGGCTCTGGACTGCGGATCGTCGCCCTGGGCTGGGGACCTTCGCTGGAGACCCCGGGCTGGCGACCGTCCCTGGAGGTTCCGGACTGTGGCCTGTCGTTGGAGGTTCCGGACTGTGTGCCCGTCGTTGGAGGTTCCGGACTGTGTACCCGTCGTTGGAGGTTCCTGACTGTGTACCCGTCGTTGGAGGTTCCTGACTGTGTACCCGTCGTTGGAGGTTCCTGACTGTGTACCCGTCGTTGGAGGTTTCGGTCTGTGGCCCGTTGCCAGACGCTCTGGACTGGGTACTGTCGCCGGACGCTCTGGACTGCCGAGTGCGTGGTGCCTGGTGACAGTACCCAGGCCTGGTGCGTGGTGCCGGCACTGGTGGTACCGGGCTGGGGACACGCACCTCAGGGCGAGTGCGGGGAGGAGGAACAGGGCGTACTGGACCCTGGAGGCGCACTGGAGGCCTGGTGACGGCACTGGTGGTACCGGCTGGTGACACGCACCTTAGGGCGAGTGCGGGGAGGAGGAACAGGGCGTACTGGACCCTGGAGGCGCACTGGAGGCCTGGTGATGGCACTGGTGGTACCGGGCTGGTGACACGCACCTCAGGGCGAGTGCAGGGAGGAGGAACAGGGCGTACTGGACTGTGGAGGTGCACTGGAGGCCGGGTGCGTGGTGCCGGCACTGGTGGTACTAGGCTGGGGACACGCACCTCAGGGCGAGTGCGGGGAGCAGGCACAAGACGTACTGGACTGTGGAGGCACACTGGAGGTCTGAAGTGTATAGCTGACACAACCCGTCCTGGCTGGATGTTTATTTTCACGCTGCAAATGCAGGGCGCTGGCACAGGACGCACTGGGCTGTGCAGACTCACCGGAGACACAGTGCGCAGAGCCGGCGCAGGATATCCTGGTCCAAGGAGGTGTACTGGAGACCAGGAGTGTTGAGTCGGCACCTTCCTTTCTGGCTGGATGCCCATTCTGGATGGATGCCCATAAGAACCCACAAAATACCCAAGGAATATGGCTACCTAAATATGGTCCCCAATCAGAGACAACGATAAACAGCTGCCTCTGATTGAGAACCAATTTATGCAACCATAGACGTACAAAAACCTAGACTTACAATAAACCCTAGACAATACAAAAAACCCTAGACAATACAAAAACTAAACAAACCACCCTCGTCACACCCTGACCTAACCAAAAAACAAAACAAAAACAAAGATAACTAAGGTCAGGGCGTGACAGCAGGTTAATAGGTTAAACATTTCATTTTTAATTCCAATGTTTTTTTTCAAGATACCACATTGTCATCTTTGGCAGATTTTCAAGGAAGGTAAGTATATTATTTTGTATTCATATTGCATATTTCCCATCACCTAATGAACAACCACAATACCAGTGTGGTGTTCAGCTTTCTGTGCTGTATTGACATATCCTGAAAATGGCATCTGCTGCTTTAGATTGAATGGTCATATCTGTTAGTTTTCATATCTACAAAAAATAAGCTATTTTCTCTATGTTCAGAGTGCGAGCTGATCAAGGGGTCAAAAATGTTGATATTGCCAGATGTATGTTCACTGTCCGAGGAACAGGCCGTGGAAGCTTTATTTCTGGCAAAAGTGTCGGGTGTTCTTTTACTCTCCTCCATCTCTGTCTGTCTTGTTGTACATGGAACCTGTCTCACATGCATTAATTAAAAATCCCTAAAGATGTCAGCTGCTGATTTTCAGATTTACACCACATAAACACTCAGCCATTTTCACTGGACTATCAAACCCCTGTTGCTGCCAAGTCATGATTTCCCTGGGGGTTAGCCTTGCAATAACAAACACTTATGGAGAGATGTTTGGAGTGCTGTGACATGTCAGTACTTCCACTTGCTGCACAGTTTGGAGGAAGAAGGCTACCTTGACCTGTCAAATTCACTCCACCTCTCCTGTGTGGGAAATGTGTCTTTACCTCGTCTGCGGGCAGATCTGCAGCATTTCACAGAGAGTTGGAATAATCACACTTTAAGTACAGAGGCGAACCTGACACCTCCCCAACTGTCGCCTTAGCACTACACAACGGATTAAAATGATCAAGCCATCATCAAGCTTCAAGTGGTATTTATGTATTCATTTGTGATCTGGTAATGTAAAAGTCTTATAATGACATTATCTTCTATTGTTTGTCCTCATGTGTCTGTTTTTCAGCATAAAGTACTCTGTAGCCACTTAGTGTGGACACCAGGTGACACTACACACACACATACAGATTCCTGTTGAACACAGTCTCGTTAACGACCTTATTTTCTCAATAACAGTCTCTCTACTTCACTTCATCCCACTCCCCCTTCTCCCTAAATCCTCTAGGTTATATCAGCTGTGTCTTTATTTTTCAACTTCTATGTTTCGATAGTGTAACATACCTTAAGCTTTAAAACAAATACATTAGTACTTTCGATATCAATGAAAGAGTTGCATGAATTTCTTGTTGAATTAATGAATGTTTCTCAAGTTACGATTCGGCCAACTCAAATCAAACTGGGATAGAGAGGATACACATTAACCTGTTAATTGCCTGGGATTTAGTTTGAAATGGCTTACCTCCATGCCCATCAACAAAGCAGATCTGTCCCAGTTCTGTATAGAGTAATGCATTTATTTTCCAATTCTATACATTTGACTTTATACAGTATCTAGTACTGGACTTGAAGTCTGAATCTGAATCTGAATCAGAGTTAGTCTGAGTCTGTATGGGATCCAGGTCTGAAATCTGGATCTGATTAAGATTCACTGGAAATATAATCAGACCTGGAGCCAAACCCAAAGTCAGAAATGAATCCGTCAATAGAGTTGGGTCCAAAGTCAGAATCGGAAACAAAATTGGAATTTGATTGAGAGACTGAAGAAGGGGAGGACATTGAGGGGTGTTATGGGGTGTCCAATGAGCAGCCTGAGAAGGGGTATGGGACAACAGGGATGGAGAGTGAGGATTTCTGCGCTGTGTATTTGAATGGGGGCGACTTGCTGTGCTGTGATGGCTGCCCAAGGTCTACCACCTCTCCTGCCATGTACCACCCCTTCTTAGCTTCCCACTGTACGTCTTGAGATCCTATTTTCTGGTGTTTAGAAACGTTTTATAATGATATCTAAAAAAAATAATCAATTAGAGCTTTTACATCCCGCAAATGTTACAAGTGTGGATACAATTTAATGAATGTCTAGAATACTGTGGTGCAAAACAGAAACTGTCTTGGGTTGGCATTGTTGACAATGTTCACAGAGCTACAATATGAAATGTGTAACCAATAACCGTATCGACAGTTCATGTAATACTGAAAGCCCCTGCATAGGATGAGAACGTTTGACTCTGACCCTCTCTCGCTGCCCTACAAGGGTGACTGGGTGTGCATATTGTTTTCCGGAAGTGACCCAGACCCTGGGGTGGAGTATGACTGTAGGACCATTACACCCCTTCGACAGACCACCAGGTGGCAGGCACACCCTACACACTGTCCAGCCTGGACCAAAGAGTGGGTTATGGTGATGATGATGATGATGATGACTTGATTGCATTCATTAGGAAATTCTTTCCGTGTCGTACAGCAAGCAAGCATACACGTGTAAACATAGAAAGATTTACAGCACATCACAATACACATATATCAAAGGAGTCCACATAAGAGCTCGCTTGCTGCTTAGGACTGGGGACTGTTGGGGGTGAAATTACAATTAATTTCTTCCTGGTACCGGACCTTCTGTACGTGCACGTGCAAACACGTGCACCAAAACAAAAAAATTATGGGCCTAATCGTAGAATGACATATAGAATCCATATTAACTCGATAGGATCTCCATGGGCCTAGTCATAAAGGTCTGTCATTTCCCTTTTAAAACATATGACTTTGTATTGTGCCATAAACACAACCAGTCATGATGTTTTCATCGGATTGTCAAACAATTAGGTCAAAGGGCTCCTTTACTAGGCTACCCCGCGCGCGTTCATCCATTCACAACATATTTCCAGCCTCCAAAACAGTGGTGAATGAAAAGAGACCACTGTTACACAAAACACCAAAAAAGTGTAAAGACATTCGGCGATTGTCATTGGGCCAGAATGAATGCCTCTGCTGTCTGCGTGCGTCTCGGTTTCAGCCACTCAACCCTGCCTTGGCAACATGTCAGTGTTCTGGTCGAACCACAATGCATTTAGAAAAGTAGGCCATACCAGTGGCTCCCAAACATATATACATACAGTTGAAGTCGTAAGTTGACATACACTTAGGTTGGAGTCATTTAAACTCGTTTTTCAACCACTCCACACATTTCTTATTAACAAACTATAGTTTTGGCAAGTCGGTTAGGACATCTACTTTGTGCATGACATGACACAAGTCATTTTTCCAACAAATGTTTACAGACAGATTATTTCACTTATAATTCACTGCATCACAATTCAAGTGGGTCAGAAGTTTACATACAATAAGTTGACTGTGCCTTTAAACAGCTTGGAAAATTTCAGAAAATTATATCATGGCTTTAGAAGGCTTATATCAAGCCGGATTAAAGCCACAACGGATCTACTGGACTTGTTCTTAAAACGCACGACTTGGACTTGACTAAAGACTCGACCCATTCTAATTGGGAGTCATTTTGAGACTTGGACCTTGTGACTTGAGACTTGCTTGTGACTCGAATAACAGTGACTTGGTCCCACCTCTGCTAAATCAGTACAGCCTGTCTTAGCACATATTGTCTTGGCTCCCGTGGTGTGAAAAGGGATGCTCAGTTCTGAGCTTCACAGATAGTGGTTTCCTTGTATCTACATGGTAGGAGTAATAACATGTCATATTTCTTGTTATGGGGCAATGTATGCTGGGCTAATCTATAGACTATGTAGTAAGGGAGTGGCTGGCCTGAAAAATATGGGGGGACAGATGAGATGAGCTTCGGGGCCTTGTCCAATGCAAAGGGGGTACTTTTCCCAGTTATTACCAATATCTAATCTATCACACAAGAGACTGTAATTAATAGCAGGTATAAAGAGTTCAAAAAACTACTTTACCATATTTACAAAAAAGGGATGCAGTGGCATCACAGCCTTTCTATTTTCATTTTTTGGGTCGGCAGGGTAGCCTAGTGGTTAGGTAGCCTAGTGGTTAGGTAGCCTAGTGGTTAGAGCGTCAGACTAGTAACCAGAAGGTGGCAAGTTCAAACCCCCGACCTGACAAGGTTCAAATCTGTCGTTCTGCCCCTGAACAAGCAGTTAACCCACTAGTTCCTAGGCAGTCATTGAAAATTGAATTTGTTCTTAACTGACTTGCCTGGTTCAATAAATAAAATTATATTTGGTCGAAATGAATAAAGGTTCTCTGGCGCCATCTACTGGAGAGGTGCATCCACTACAAAGGTTACACTTCCGTTTTTCAGCGAAGGACGTGTGCACAAATGGATGATGCTGAGGAGCCCGACGCAGCATCCACTTGACCCTCTGTGTTGAATTGTTTGTGTATTCGTGTTGCCTTTTAAGTACATTTACCTGCAAAAGCAACCGTGCGGCTGTAACAATGTCGATGTCAACATTTCAAAAGGTTACGCTCGTGTCTTGTCTCGTGCTCTGCGTTGCTCTTCTGCTTCCGAAAATGCTGCTCGGCGGAGGGAAGGGTGCACAGACCGAGGGTAAGGTTTAACGCTCTAAAAATGTTAAATATCTTTATTATTCTAGCTAACTATTATAGATTCGTACGTAGGCTTACCTTTCCTTGCATTTTAACACATTTTTTATTTTTTACTGCACATCGTCGTTTATTATTATTATTTCTTTGAATAATACCAGCTACATCCCTACAGAGGGCGCTGTCATCACCGGGGAGGAGTGGTGGGTCAGCTGTTTGTTCACCCGCAACAGCCTGACTTTATGTGAAAAAAGTTCAAATCGGAGTCCCGCACCCGACCCCAACACGCACATATAGAAATTGCGCTACAGGCTACTGTCAAAGACGGGGGGACGATTTTTTAACTGGGAGCAGGATTTTTTTGTTGCCTGATTTAGATATGTTTCTGCCTATAATTTCCGAGATTTTGGTAGGCTATTTGTTAGTAAACTTGTCTATCAATTAGGTAGAAGAGAAGCTTGCATGTAGGCTGTCATTATGTTACCCTAAAAGACTAAATAAACCCATGCTCACCAGAATAATGTCATAAATCGATAGAATGAAGGCTTCAATCTAGTTGACATTGGTCAAGTGTTTCCTGTCATCTTTTAAGGAGCATAGACGTTTAGGGACCAGGGAGAAAATGCAATAAGTCGGTGTAAAAGAAGTGTGCAAAATGTCCAATTTACATCAGTTTGACCAGTTGTACGGAAATATAAACCTTTGGTTGAAATACTATCAGCTTTTATGATGCTGATAAAGATAGATACCATCTGAGGTGCTAGCTGATCATTCACATTCTCTCAAGATGCTGAAATAAAGAAATTATATTTCTCTACTCCTGTTCCCAAGTAAACATTTTGTGTACTATTTTACTGCAAAAAAAAAGCTTTTATATTAAGTCCTGCAGAATTAAGCTATGTGAGAGGTTTTAGGTTTTACAGTCAGTGTCCAGATTTCAGTTTTCATTTAACCCATCTGAACAGTAGACTTCCCTTGACGTGCCATAGGCCTATTTGAAGTCCCCATCTTGTGACTGTCGAATGTGTAGCGCCTCACAATCATCACACATAACATAGCCGGCACTGCTGTTGTCCTCTCCTTCCACTTCACCAAATCTTTCCCAAACATTAGCCTACTTTTCTGTCCCTCCCTTCTCTTTATTTTCAACTCTCCATTTTGCAGCTTTCCTCTTATTGAATTAAACTCAGACACGGTTCTTTTTGCCTCCGTGGATTGACGTTAACTTTTTCTGCCTGTTCCCAAAAGCATTTGGCGATTGGCATGTCAGCTATTTGACTCATGTACAGTTCAGCCCTAAAGTTTAGGCTTATGCACTAATGCCATATAGTCTAAAATAACCTCAATGTAGCCTAAAGACATAAATTGCACAAGAATAATACATTTATGGATTTATTAAGGTATTGTCTCTTTATTCAACCCGCCCGCCCTTCATCCAACACAATATTTCATTTCCGTAAACCCATCCACCCTGTATTAGCAAGGCTACCACAGCAGGGCTACCTTATCACAACAGCGTAAGTTCATCTCACTGTCGCAACAAAGTTGTTATTCCAGTATATCCAGTATGTTAATTCCAGTATATCACAGTATCGGGTTCATCTACCACATTTGCTTTGCAGGTTCAGGACGGTTTCCTCCCATGGTGCACCGGCAGATGGCCCCGGACAGTCAGGGCCAGAGGGCTGCTGGGTCCACCAGGGCACACAACACCGAGGCTATCGCCAGGGCTAAGGGGGGTGGGGGCACAGGGGTAGGGACCGGGGGCAAGTCCAACCTGGCAGGGCAGATCATCCCCATCTACGGCTTTGCGATCCTTCTTTACATCCTCTACATCCTGTTTAAGGTGCGGTGTTGTGGGGTTGACGTAGGATACATACATACGCGCACAGATAATAGGGCTGAGCATTTTAAAGAATGTGTGTGTTTCAGTACTCTCATGAAAATGATTTAGAGTACAGGCATGTTAGCGTTTTAAATGTGCAACGGGGCTGAAGACAAAAAGTTTGCATGCGAAAATGTATCAAATATACAAACCGTGAATCAAGTAGTCTGGCCCAGCCCTAACATGCGTACATATGCACATACTAGGAAGACACGCATGGAAACACAGTCCATTGTATCCTATTCTCACAGAAAAGGTCCAAATCAAATGCCCATTTACAATCTGCGTGTTGTATGTTTAAACCCTTAAATCCTATTGTTGAAGAATGTTTTTTTCTCTTCTCAAAAGATAACCTCAAAGGGGAAGTGTGCTGTACCTACTGAACCCAGATTTCCCTCAGTGAGAGCAGAGAACCGGAAGAGAAAGATCAGTGAGTTACAAACTGTAATCTCACGATTCTTAAATCGTTCCTCTTTAAGAATCAGTTATATTGATAACTCTATACAAAGAATCAGCATCATTCATTTAAATAGTTTCTCTCTAAAACATAGTCGTGGCCAAAAGTTTTGAGAATGACACAAATATTAATTTTCATAGTCTGCTACCTCAATTTGCATATACTCCAGAATGTTACGAAGAGTGATGAGATGAATTGCAATTAATTGCAAAGTCCCCCATTGCCATGCAAATGAACTGAATCCCCCCGAAACATTTCCACTGCATTTCAGCCCTGCCACAAAAGGACCAGCTGACATCATGTCAGTGATTCTCTCGTTAACACAGGTGTGAGTGTTGACGAGGAAAAGGCTGGAGATCACTCTGTCATGCTGATTGAGTTCGAATAACAGACTGGAAGCTTCAAAAGGAGGGTGGTGCTTGGAATCATTATTCTTCCTCTGTCAACCATGGTTACCTGCAAGGAAACACGTGCCTCATCATTGCTTTGCACAAAAAGGGCTTCACAGGCAAGGATATTGCTGCCAGTAAGATTGCACCTAAATCAACCATTTATTGGATCATCAAGAACTTCAAGGAGAGCGGTTCAATTGTTGTGAAGAAGGCTTCAGGGCGCCCAAGAAAGTCCAGCATGCGCCAGGACCGTCTCCTAAAGTTGATTCAGCTGCGGGACTGGGGCACCACCAGTACAGAGCTTGCTCAGGAATGGCAGCAGGCAGGTGAGTGCATCTGCACGCACAGTGAGGCGAATACTTTGAGGATGGCCTGGTGTCAAGAAGGGCAGCAAAGAAGCCACTTCTCTCCAGGAAAAACTTCAGGGACAGACTGATATTCTGCAAAAGGTACATGGATTGGACTGCTGAGGACTGGGGTAAAGTCATTTTCTCTGATGAATCCCCTTTCCGATTGTTTGGGGCATCCGGAAAAAAGCTTATCCGGAGAAGACAAGGTGAGCGCTACCATCAGTCCTGTGTCATGCCAACAGTAAAGCATCCTGAGACCATTCATGTGTGGGGTTGCTTCTCAGTCAAGGGAGTGGGCTCACTCACAATTTTGAACACAGCCATGAATAAAGAATGGTACCAACACATCCTCTGAGAGCAACTTCTCCCAACCATCCAGGAACAGTTTGGTGACGAACAATGCCTTTTCCAGCATGATGGAGCACCTTGCCATAAGGCAAAAGTGATAACTAAGTGGCTCGGGGAACAAAACATTGATATTTTGGGTCCATGGCCAGGAAACTCCCCAGACCTTAATCCCATTGAGAACTTGTGGTCAATCCTCAAGAGGCGGGTGGACAAACAAAAACCCACAAATTCTGACAAACTCCAAGCATTGATTATGCAAGAATGGTCTGCCATAAGTCGGGATGTGGCTCAGAAGTTAATTGACAGCATGCCAGGGCGGATTGCAGATGTCTTGAAAAAGAAGGGTCAACACTGCAAATATTGACTCTTTGCATCAACTTCATGTATTTGTCAATAAAAGCCTTTGACACTTATTCCATAGTAACATCTGACAAAAATATATAAAGACACTAAAGCAGAAAACTTTGTGGAAATTAATATTTGGCCACGACTGTACAATCAAATAGTTTAGCTTCACTTCAGACAATGCCATCCTGAAAGGTCTTAACTGACCCTCTCTCCTCCTCTCGCTCTCCTTCTCTCTAGCGGACTTTGAGCTGACTCAGCTGCAGGATAAGCTGAGGGAGACAGAGATGGTGATGGAGAGGATTGTGTCCAAAGCCAGCTACAGTCCTGAAAGGTTTGTTGTTTACCTGGCCAAAGTCTTGCTCCACGGACATCTCTCATTTCAGTATCTCTTTGCATACCAAAACACATATATTCAACTTTTTTTTTTAAATTATTCTGGGTCTCTTTCCTTTCCCACCTTACACCATTTTTTGCCGGCCAAAATATTGGATACATTTTTTTTTTTTACATTTAGGAATAAAATGTTGTTGAATACAATCTGAATTGAACAATGTATTTACATTGCTATTAATGTGTGTACTTAACTATTATTGCATGTCCCATTGATTGAATTAGCATACCTGTAATAAATTCTAATGGGTAGACCCTAAGTCATGGGTTCCCAAACTATTTTGGCCCACGACCCCATTTTCATAACCACACACACACACACACACACACACACACACACACACACACACACACACACATATATATATATTAACAGCTAAATGTTTACTTTTATTTGGGGCTATGGCAGTCAATTGAAAAACATTTTAACAGTATTTCTGATTGTGAGTTGAGAAGACAAACACATCCGTTTAATGTGGGGCTATGACAGTCAATTGCAAATGAGTCTGACAATGTCTCTTATCTCACCACCACTAATGAGATGGGCGTGCTTGATGCATGTCGCGGTGGAGCTTCTCAAAGTCGGGGGGCGTGGTCGACAGTGCGCACCGCATCTCTGTTGTCACATCCAACAGGGATCGATATTTGGTTTTAATGCAGACAAGAGCACTGAATGCACCTTCACACGGATATGAGCAGGTGAGCGGTAGTACGTTGTAATGCTCAGAGGGAGAGGGCAGGGTATTCCCTTTGAGTCAAAAACCAAAACTCCTCCGTAGTGACCTGTGCATGTATTGTCTACAGCATTCAGTCACATGGCAGCTCGATCAGCTGTTCCGATTTCATTTACCTGCATGTCAACTGAGCCACGATCGCAGTCAAACGGATTAGGAAGTAGGTCCCACAGTGCTCTTCCCAGCATTGGTGAGCAGTCACCACTCGTGCGGGACACTTACTGATGCTGTTTTTTGTTGTGGTTAGAAACATGGCACCTCCGATGGAAGGGGGCATGGTTGGCTTTTGAAAGACTCCAATAAGAAATATTTCCTCTGAATCCACCGATTTGGTCACTCATCTGTAGAATGTTTTTGTATTCTCTGCATGCTTGCGTTCAGTTTCCCAAATATGTCTGTTACATATAGACAAGGAGACATGTTCTTTTCATTATGCAGAAATTCAACCAAGTCTGTTTTCTTTTTTACATCCATTGTGAATGACAATAGTTTGTCTCAATGCAAACTCAGTTCGTCTCTTAGCAAACTCCAAGTGGGCTGTCGTGGATTTTACTGAAGAGTGGCTCCATCTACCATAAAGGCCTGATTGGTGGAGTGCTGCAGAGATGGTTGTGCTTCTGGAAGGTTCTCCCATCTCCACAGAGGAACTCTGGAGCTCTGTCAGAGTGACCATTGGGTTCTTGGTCACCCCCCCCTTCTTCTCCAATTGCTCACTTTTTTCAGCTCTAGGAAGAGTTGGTGGTTCCAAACTTCTTCTATTTAAGAATGATGGAGGCCACTGTGTTCTTGGGGACCTTCAATGCTGCAGAATTGTTTTGGTACCCTTCCCCAGATCTGTGCCTCGACACAATCCTGTCTCTGGGCTCTACGGACAATTCCTTCGACCTCATGGCTTGGTTTTTGCTCTGACATACACTATCAACTGTGGGACCTTATATAGACAGGTATGTGTGTCTTTCCAAATCATGTCCAATCAATTGAATTTACCACAGGTGGACTCCAAGTTGTAGAAACATATCAAGGATGATCAATAGAAACGGGATGCACCGGAGCTCAATTTCAAGTCTCATAGCAAATGGTCTGAATACTTATGTGCCTCTGCCTCACCACACATTGTTTTCGCCTTATCAATTGCAGCCGGGAATATCAAAGTCTCTGCAATAGTGCGTGGTTTCATATCGTAACGGGCCTAGCCATTCACTGTGTGAATGATTCAAGTGCAGCGGTCAAGTGCGGCCTTTTCCCATGATCTAAGGGCGCGCTCTGGTTGAATTTGATCTTTTAGATTAGATTTATTTTTTGGGGGATGTATTTTTTAAGGTTAACCACATGACAATCATTTTGAGATACAAAGACAATATTATAAGGTGTGTGTGTATGTGTATATATATCAACAACAACAAAAATATGTGAATCTTTTTCTTCCTCTGAATTTTGGAAACATGGCACCTCCGTTTGGGAATCGCTGCCTTAAGCATACTTACCTATGCTTCTGCTGCTCTCCCTGCAGGGTGACAGGGGTGAGTGCCGACCAGGAGGAGAGACTGCTTCTCCAGCTGAGAGAGATCACGCGGGTGATGCAGGAGGGCCGCCTGGTGGAGGGGGTTGCCCCCGCAGAGATGGGGGCACAACACTGGGAAGGTAGACTGGGATTGAAGCCCTTTTTCTGTACCACCCCACACCACTGTGGGCATTCTTCTAAACAACATGTCATTTGTGCTTCTTTAATGGAAGTCAAACTTTGGCTCTTTTATGACGTCATTCAAGACTTGTCTGAATACGTTATCCACATTCCACAATACGGAGATATACAAGATTTGGGTGTAACATACAGTAGGGTTTAGTGCCTCTGAGGGCTGTATGGAAACGTAATGGAAACGTAATGATGGAAACGTAATGATATATGGTATGGAAACGTAATGATATACTGTTTATGTATCCATGGTTGAATTAGGTTTCCCAGAGGATCCCCATCCATGCTGGGAAGAGCCCTTCTGTGGATACGACCATACCCAGGCGACCAGCACCGAAGAGCAGCCAGAGAGGACCGACGAGTGTGGGGCTTACCATGAGAAGGGTGGGGCTTACCAGGAGAAGGGTGGGTCTGACCAGGAAGAGGGTGTGGCAAACGAGGAGATTGGGGTTGACCAGGAAGAGGTCAGGGCTGACCAGAAAGACTTTGGGCTTAACCAGGAAGAGAGCGTAGTTGACCAAGAGGTGGTTGGGGTTGACCAGGATGAGGGCAGGGCTGACCAGAAAGACGTTGGGCTTAACCAGGAAGAGAGCGTAGTTGACCAGGTGGTGGTTGGGGTTGACCAGGAAGAGGGCAGGGCTGACCAAAAAGACATTGGGCTTAACCAGGAAGAGAGTGTAGTTGACCAGGAGGTGGTTGGCGTTGACCAGGAAGAGGGCAGGTCTGACCAGAAAGAAGGTGGGCTTGACCAAGAAGAGAGCGTAGTTGACCAGGAGGTGGTTAGGGTTGACCAGGAGGTGGTTAGGGTTGACCAAGAAGAGGGCAGGGCTGACCAGGAGGAGGGTGCAGCTGAGGATGATGTAGGTGTAGCTAAGGCAGGGGCTGATTTGAATACTGATGAGGAGGGAGGTGCTGATTTGGCCACTGGGAATGAGGAATGTGGGGCTAAGCGTGATGTGGGTGGGACTGAGGTGGAGAAAGCAGAAATGGACAGGGAGGAGGGTTGGGCCAATGACAAGCTGGGTCTGGCTGATGAAGACAGGGGTGGTGCAGAGGAGGAGCTTGAGTTTACACTGAAGATGCCCACCATGTTGGAGCGAGAGGAAAAGGACGGTGTTAACCTGTCAACTGAGATGTCAACTAGCCGTTCTCGTGTTAGAAGGAAAAGGAACAAGAAGCAGAAGAAATGACCAAAAGAAAACAACGTTGATTGACTTCCCCTAAATTCCTTCCTATAATTGGGAAAGTAGAGTGCGCCCCACAAACTTGAGTCTGGCTATGTCCGTCTAGCAACATTTCTTCCTAGCCTCCAATGCTTCCAAACAGGATGGGCCATCGCATGAAGGTTAGCAGTAGCCAGTCTATAAACATAGGATCAAAAAGCTCCACCCGAGAAAGATGGTATCTCTTCCTAAGTGACAGTCTGAAGCAGAAGTCATACCCACAGTATTGTACCAATGCTTTGTTCAGATGTTCACTATCGCATAATAGCTTTGGCACAATGCGCATTACAGTGAACTGAATGATTTGGAAGGCACTGTGCTCCTACGGTCTTGATTCACATCTGGGCTTGAGAGGATGCTTTTTGTCCTCTTAGTGCAATAAACCATAATTAGAATACATGGGAATGATCTTATTTCATGGGTATAAGTTATTGAAAAAGCATTCACTTTTATACACCATTTATTCACTACTGATGACTATATACCCGTATGTCAGCGTTACAAAAAAAGTAACTACTGTGGAATCTCACAAATAAAATATTCTGGTTTGACAACAACCTTGTCTCAAGTGTGTGACAAACAAAAACAACAATGGCACCTAGTTCAGAAAAAAAGGTGTAATACTTACAGAGAATGTAACATTCTACCAATAGAAAAGCAACATCCAATTTTATTAGCGGAAAGCATACAATTAACTTATTTTCATTGAGTAGCATGTTGTCGCTGCACAGAATTGACCCACGGCAGTTCAGCGAGGGGTGCTGAGCTGGATTTGGTTTCTGGCCACCGCAGTGTGACAAAGTGTGTCATCATTCTGCATCCTCAGTCTCAGATATCCATTGGCTCATCCGGTTTGTCTGCCGCAGGCTCATCTGCAGCCCCGATAACCTAGGACACACAGGGCGGGACACATCACATCTTGGTTACCGTTCAGATAAAAATGGAAAACAAAAGTACTTTCTTATGTCAAACTACCAGGAAGTCTGAAAAAAATACTGAGTGGGAGGGAAGCTCACCTTGACTTTCGGTTCTTTGAAAATGCTTATGTCAAGCAACATGGACGCAGTGTTGCAGTGAGATTATCTCAAGCAAATTTGCTGATACACAAATCAACATTGAAATTGCATGCAACATCCAATCCTATTATACACCACATAATGGTTTCACTACTGATTTGTTTATATCCAACTGTTTGGTTATTGTAACAGTATCAATAGACAAAATGTTAGCTGTATAGTTTAGCTAGCAAATTCAAATGGAATTGGCAGCACTGTTTATCAAGCTAGCTAGTTCATCTTGGACAATTTCAGGGTGAGGTCTGGGTACTTTTCATTATATATATATATATATACACATACATACATACATACTCAGTGGCCAGTTTATTAGGTTCCCTCCTACAGACAGTGAGTCACATGGCAGTGGCTTGATCTATAAAGCAGGCATCGAGACATTCAGTTACTGTTTGACTAAACGTTAGAATGGGCAAAACGAGTGACCTAAGCAACAGAGTGTGGTATGATCGTTGGTGCATGTCGTGCCGGTTCAGTATCTCCGAAACGGTCGGCAACCTGGGGCTTTTCACGCATGACTGTGTTGCGGGTTTATCGTGAATGGTGCGACAAACCAAAAAACATCCAGTCAGCAGCATTCCTGTGGGCGAAAACAGCTCGTTGATGAGAGGTCGAAGAATGGCAAGAACCCTAAAGCAAACAGGCGGACCACAAACAGGCAAATAACGGCACAGTAGAACTGGTGTACGGAACGCAAAACTAGTCAGTCCTTGTCACGGGTGGGCTATTGCAGCAGACAACCACACCAGGTTCCCCTCTCATCCTCTAAAAACAAGAAGTGGCTCCAGTGGGCACGCGATCACCAACACTGGACAATCGAGCATCGCCCGGTCCGACAAATCCTGGATCGACAAATCCTGGTTCATGCTGATGGCAGTCAGGATTGGGCGTAAGCAGCATGAGTCCATGAACCCATCCTGCCTAGTGGCGGTGGTGTAATGGCGTGGGGAATGTTTTCCTGGCAAACGTTAGGTTCCTTGATACCAATTGATACCAGTTTGTACGCCACAGCGCATCTGAACATGCTGGCTGAAGACCTAGCTAGCCAGTTACTAGCTAGCACCAGGAAGAAAAAAAAGAGCTTACACCAGACACAGATGAAAGCGGAAACATTAGAAGAATATATCATTAAAAAAATGTTTTTTAAAGTATTTACTGACACACTGCAGTCAAATTTCTGCACCAGTAGACTAGCTACCTAGCTATGTAAACCACACGACTTCTGCGATGTTGGTTACATGGTGGTACTTATTTAAGTTAGGTAAGAGGATAAGATGTTACAATTGGTGTATTAAAATTAGACTTTTTGTGATGTCATGAAAAGCCCTTAATAATCCTGCCTCCATCCCGCCTCCTGAATCCCAGTCTAAAAAGTGAGCGGGTATTTCTGACATAGCGAACCAGTTGTGTGTACTGAGAGGCACGAGGAAGAAGACAATGGCGGAGATGGAGCCACCATCGGTTGGTGGTGGAAATGAAAAAAAATTGACTTTCGTAGTGGAGAAAGCTTTGTGTAAAGTTAAAAAAAACACAAGAAGTGGGCTTCATCAAATTGTGTGTGTCTAAGGTGTTGGAACTCACAAAATTTGGAGAATATGATGTGTCGTGCTTTGAGCTACAGAGCAGGGCACCTATTAAAATAGTAATTTTGGGAGTGTCAGAAGAAGAATTCCTGAAATGGTTGATGTATGCTGGATGATATGGAGTCCCTCCCGACCCAAGTGCAGCTGACACAGATGAAAGCGGAAACCTATAAGCAGGGTCAAGAACTACAGGAAAGGTATGATCTCTGTAATTGCAAACAAAGGTTTCTGTACCAAATATTAAGTTCTGCTTTTCTGATGTATCAAATACTTATGTCATGCAATAAAATGCAAATTAATTACTTAAAAATCATACAATGTGATTTTCTGGATTTTTGTATTAGATTCCGTCTCTCACAGTTGAAGTGTACCTATGATACAAATGACAGACATGCTCTACATGCTTTGTAAGTAGGAAAACCTGCAAAATCATCAGTGTATCAAATACTTATTCTCCCGACTGTATATATATACTGTATGTATGTATGTATGTATGTATGTATGTATGTATGTATGTATGTATGTATGTATGTATGTATGTATGTATGTATGTGTGTATTTTAACCCAATAACGGTTGAATTGAAGCAGTTTAACCTCTCTGGCCCACCCGAGACGCAATCGCCCCACCTTGCCAACAATAAATGCAAATGCGCTACGCCAAATGCTAATAGCACTCGTTAAAACTCAAACGTTCATTAAAACTCACATGCAGGGTACTCAATTCAAGCTACACTCGTTGTGAATCTAGCCAACGAGTCAGATTTGTAAATTGCTTTTCGGCGAAAGCATGAGAAGCTATTATTTGATAGCATGCAACACCCCGAAATACCAGAAGGGGACGTAAACAAAGGAATTAGCGTAGCCTAGCGCTACACAAAACGCAGAAATAAAATATAAAACATTCATTACCTTTGACGAGCTTCTTTGTTGGCACTCCTATATGTCCCATAAACATCACAATTGGGTCTTTTTTTTCGATTAAATCGGTCCTTGTATACCCAAAATGTCCATTTATGAAGACCGTCAGATCCAGGAAAAACACGTTTTTAAACGCAACGTTATTTTTTTAAATTAAAAAAGTTGCCTATAAACTTTGACAAAACACTTCAAACTACTTCTGTAATCCAACTTTAGGTATTAGTAAACGATCAAATTGATCACGGAGCGATCTGTATTCAATAGATAGAAGTTTTCAAAACAAAGTCCATTTTCTCACGGACATTTTTTCCGGGTGCGCACCTGAAGACAGGAGGTGCTATTCAGTGATCTGACCAAGGATAAAGGGCCCTGGTAATCACAACACTGGCGACATCGTGTGGAAGCTGTAGGAATTGCAAGCCCAGTCCCATCATTTATGGCAAGCCATAGACAATACCGAGACTGGCGGATGGATTTTTTCTTTGTCGATTTTGGGATCAGGTTTCCTTGCGATTTTGACCACGGAACTCGTTCTGTTATAGTCACAGACACCATTGAACCAGTTCTAGAAACTTCAGAGTGTTTTCTATGCATACATACTAATCATATGCATATACTATATTCCTGGCATGAGTAGCAGGACGTTGAAATGTTGCGCGATTTTTAACAGAATGTTGAAAAAAGTAGCCCGATCTCTAAGAGGTTTTAAGCTGCCTATTGATCATTGTTTTTGCAACAAGGGGTGTATTCATTACGGAAACTATTTACGAAACAAATGGAAGCAAACAGTGCAAAACTAAAGTTTCTATTGGACAAATTCAGGTAGGTCCCTCCCCGTTCAACAGAACGGGCATAATGAATTCGCACCAGTGAAAAATGTGCTGTTGCAACAGCTGCATGGTGCAGATCCCAGCCTAAGGAATACAAGTTTGAGTTCCTCCCTTATAACTGTTAGACTTCAGTGTGGCGTTTGACATTCTCGATCATAGTCTGCTGCTGGAAAAACGTGTGCTATGGCTTTACATCCACTGCTATATTGTGGATAAAGAGTTACCCGTCTAACAGAACACAGGGCGTTTTTTAATGGAAGCCTTTCCAACATAATCCAGGTAGAATCAGGAATTTCCCAGGGCAGCTGTCGAGGCACCTTGCTTTAAATCTTTACTAATGACATGCCACTGGCTTTGAGTAAAGCCAAATGTGTCTATGTACGCGCATGACTCGACACTATACATGTCAGCTAATACAGCGACTGAAATGACTGCAACACTTAACAAAGAGCTGCAGTTAGTTTCAGAGTGGGTGGCAAGGAACAAGTTAGTCCTAAATATTTCTAAAACTAAAAGCATTGTATTTGGGACAAATCCTTCACTAAACCCTAAACCTTAGCTAAATCTTGTAATGAATAATGTGGAAATTGAGCAAGTTGAGGTGACAAAACTGCTTGGAGTAACCCTGGATTGTAAATTGTCATGGTCGAAACATATTGATATAAAAGTAGCTAAGATGGGGAGAAATCTGTCCATAATAAAGCACTGCTCTACCTTCTTAACAGCACTATCAACAAGGCAGGTCCTACAGGCCCTAGTTTTAATCGCACCTGAACTACTGTTCAGCCGTGTGGTCAGGTGCCACAAAAAGGGACTTAGGAAAATTGCAATTGGCCCAGAACAGGGCAGCACAGCTGGACCTTGGATGTACACAGAGAACTAATATTAATAATATGCATGTCAATCTCTCCTGGCTCAAAGTGGAGGAGAGATTGACTTCATCACTACTTGTATTTGTGAGGTCAAATTTTAAAAAAAGAACAAAAAAAAGGTCTATTCACAGTCCCCAAGTCCAGAACGGACTATGATATAAACCAGATCAGAACATTATTTTGCTGATCGGAATAGTGGGGTGAAACAAATAAAAAGTAGTGGTTCTCTTTCAATTGGAAAATAAATGTCAGTTGCAAAACATTAGAAAGTGACCAGCCCAGTCTGAGGTCCTCACTCTGGAGCAGATTTTCATCAAGGGCCTCTGTACTTTGCTCTGTTCATATTTGCCTCGATCCTGACTAGTCTCCCAGGTATTTTGGCTTTCTATAAATGTGAAACATTTTGAAAAACCTGTTATCGCTTCATCATTATGGGCTATTGTGTGTAGATTGATGAGGATTTTTTATTTTTATTAATCCATTTTAGAATAATGCTGTAACGTTACAACTTTCCGAATGCACTACATCTTGAAACGTATCGAATTGTCTTGAAAGGCAAAGATCCACATCCCTACTATCTAGATATGTAAACCCACGCGCCTTCTGCAATGTTGGTTACAAGGTACTTATTTAAATTAGGTAAAAGAATAAGAAATTAACATTGGTGTATTAAAATTAGGCTTCTTTTTCTCTTCTTCTCTCAAAAACCCCTTAATAATCCCACCACCTCAAGTGTTTGGCATGGGGGAAAGGACCAGTAACTTTATGATCAGCTTTACTTGAGGACCAAAACATTGACCGTGGCGCCATACAGGTTGCAAAATAGTTGGGAAGAGATTGGATGTGCCGATTCCTTGGCACGTGGTTTATGAACTGATATGCAAAACAACGCTTGATTCAAAACTTAGTTTTTCAATTTAAATAAAAAATTGCCATAAACAGAATGTTATGTATACTGAACAAAATTATAAAAACACATGTAAAGCGTTGGTCCCATATTTCATGAGCTGAAATAAAAGATCACAGAAATGTTCCATATGCACAAAAAGCTTGAAGCTTATCAAGAAGCTTATTTAACAGCATGATCATTACACTGTACTGGGGACAATAAAAGGTCACTAAAATGTGCATCCCCCCCCGAAAACACAACGTCACAGATGTCTCAAGTTTTGAAGGAGCGTGCAATTGGCATGCTGACTGCAGGAATGTTCACCAGAGCTGTTGCCAGAGAATTCAATGTTCATTTCTCTACCATAAGCCTCCTCTGTCCTTTTAGAGAATTTGGCAGTACGTCCAACCGGCCTCACAACTGCAAACCACGTGAAGCCACGCCACCCCAGGACCTCCACATCCGGCTTCTTCACCTCCGGAATCATCTAAGACCAGCCAGCTAATGAAACTGAGGAGTATTTCTGTCTAATGGCTCCTCAGTGGGTGGGGCCTATGCCCTCCCAAGCCCACCCATGGATGCACCTCTGCCCAGTCATGTGAAATCCATAGATTTGGGACTAATTCATTTATTTAAATTGACTGATTTCCTTATATGAACTGTAACTCAGTAAAATTGTTGAAATGGTTGCCTGTTGCGTTTATATTTTTTGTTCCGTATATATGGAGCATACAACCATCTAAGCTGCAGATTTTTCGACAAAGAGACAATCGTTAGATCACTTATTCTGGTATTGCCCTCACTTCTTGTTTTTGGTCACAGGTTCAGGAATGGCCTGAGAAATCACAACATTTATCAAAAATTAACCCTACAAATAGCACTGTTGGGAGATTTGGAAAACCATAGTCAATCAACAATATAATACTTTAACTTACAACCTGTACATACTATGCAATTAGACAGATTCATAAATTATGTGAAACATCACAGCACAGTTGAAAAATATATGGCACATGCAAATCATAAGAGGGTGGTTTACGGAGATAGGTGGGATGGACTGAGAGTAGCTGGTGGGTGTGTTTAAAGGCCGTTCTATAATAGTTATGACTGAAAACATGTATAAGTGCTATCTACCTAGATATAACGTACAGTACCAGTCAGAAGTTTGGACACATCTACTCATTCAAGGGTTTTCCTTTATTTGTACTATTTTCTACATTGTAGAATAAGAACTATGAAATAACACATATGGAATCACGTAGTAAACAAACAAAAAAATTACAGATCAAAATACATTTTATATTTGAGATTCTTCAAATAGCCACCCTTTGCCTTGATGACAGCTTTGCACTCTTGGCATTCTCTCAAGCAGCTTCACCTGGAATGCTTTTCCTACAGTCTTGAAGGAGTTCCCACATATGCTGAGCACTTGTTGGCTGCTTTTCCTTCAATCTGCGGTCCAACTCATCCCAAACCATCTCAATTGGATTGAGGTCGGGTGATTGTGGAGGCCAGATCATCTGATGCAGCACTCCATCATTCTCCTTCTTGGTCAAATAGCCCTTACACAGCCTGGAAGTGTGTTGGGTCATTGTGTTGAAAAACAAATGATAGTCCCACTAAGCA
This sequence comes from Oncorhynchus masou masou, assembly GCF_036934945.1. Classification (NCBI taxonomy): domain Eukaryota; kingdom Metazoa; phylum Chordata; class Actinopteri; order Salmoniformes; family Salmonidae; genus Oncorhynchus; species Oncorhynchus masou. Next base: position 47,705,125 of record NC_088233.1, read on the forward strand.
CAAACAAGGTGCGATGGCGTATCGCTGCAGAATGCTGTGGTATCCATGCTGGTTAAGTGTGCCTTGAATTCTAAATAAAATCACTGACAGTGTCATCAGCAAAGCACTCCCACACAATCACACCTCCTCCTCCCTGCTTCACAGTGGGAACCACACATGCAGAGATCATCCTTTCTCCTACTCTGCGTCTCACAGACGCAGAGACACAGCGGTTTGAACCAAAAATCTAAAATTTGGACTCCTCAGACCAAAGGACAGATTTCCACCGGTCTAATGTCCATTGCTCGTGTTTCTTGGCCCAAGCAAGTCTCTTCTTATTAAAAGGTGTCCTTTAGTAATCAAATCAAAAAGTTTACTTGTCACGTGCGCCAAATACAACAGGTGTAGACCTTACAGTCAAATGCTTACTTTACAAGCCCTAGCCAACAGTGCAATTTTTAAGTAAAAAATAGGTATTAGGTAAATAATAGATAAGTAAAAAAATAAAATTAAAAACTGTAAAATGACAGTGAAAATAACAGTAGCGAGGCTATATACAGGTGGTACCGGTACAGAGTCAATGTGCGGGGGGCACTGGTTATTCGGGCTAATATGTACATCTAGGTACAGTTAAAGTGACTATGCAAAGATGATAAACAGAGAGTAGCAGCAGCGTAAAAGAGGGGGTTGGCGGTAGTGGTTTCTTTGCAGCAATTCGACCATGAATAGTTGATGCATTTATTTGGGCTGCAATTTCTGAGGCTGGTAACATTAATAAACTTTTCCTCTGCTGCAAAGGTTTCTCTGGGTCTTCCTTTCCTGTGGCTGACCTCATGAGAGCCAGTTTCATCATAGCGCTTGATGGTTTTTGCGACTGCACTTGAAGAAACTTTAAAAGTTCTTGACATTTTCTGGACTGACTGACCTTCATGTCTTAAAGTAATGACGGACTGTCGTTTCTCTTTGCTTATTTGAGCTGTTCTTGCCATAATATAGACTTGGTCTTTTACCAAAAAGGGCTATTTCTGTATACCAACCATACCTTGTCACAACAACTGATTGGCTCAAACGCATTAAGGAAAGAAATTCCACAAATTAACAAGGCACACCTGTTAATTCTGGGTAGGCAGTGTAGCCTAGTGGTTAGAGTGACAAGCTGACAAGGTACAAATCTGTCATTCTGCCCCTGAACAGGCAGTTAACCCACTGTTCCTAGGCCGTCATTGAATATAAGAATTTGTTCTTAACTGACTTGCCTAGTTAAATAAAGGTAAAATAAAAATAATTGAAATGAATTGCAGGTGACTACCTCATGAAACTGGTTGAGAGAATGCCAAGAGTTTGCAAAGCTGTCATCAAGGCAAAAGGTGGATACTTTGAAGAATCTCAAATATAACACTTTTTTGATTACTACATGATTCCATGTGTTATTTCATAGTTCTGATGTTGTTTTTAAAAAATTAGAAAAGCCCTTGAATGAGTAGGTGTCCAAACTTTTGATCGGTAATGTATATTCTTGCTGTGTAACTACTGTAATAAAAAATAATAAAAAGACAAATAAATACACTTTATGGTCAAACTTTAGAGGCAGGTATTTTTCCTACTTTGATCTGGATTGCTTGCTCTCTGGGGATTCAGGCTCGGTTTGATCTAATCTGCTGATCTAAAAAGGGCTTGATAAATACATCTAATTGATCTGGTTTCATCCAAATGTCATCCAATTTCATGTAAAACATGATTTTGACTGTTCGGGACCATCAAATGAAATTTGTGATGTCATGTTTGTTAACCATTCTATAATATTATTATAATCTCATCTACAAATATCTTTGAGAGTGCATTATCCTAGCCTAGATACCAAATTAATTGTTCTGTTTCAGTGTGGATCCAGGCTAGCATTAATCCAACCACTTTCCACAGTAACTCCAAGTCGACTCTTACCTTTCTCTGTGGCCTCTCCTCCAGACCCTCAAGGAAAGGACCCACGTCATCATCGTCGTAGATGGTGAACTCCATGTCTTTCCCCACAATGCCGATTGAGACATTCTGAAAGGCAGGGAGAGCTACTCAGTAAAGCCCAGGGTTGTGTTCATTAGGCACCAAACAGAGAGGGACTGCATTTTATTTTCACGTTGCAAAACGGTTTAAAACATTTGTGTTGGGTGACCTAATGAACACAGCCCTGAACTGTGGAGAACATGAGGGCTATGACAGGTTGGTTGAGCCATATAAGCTTACCTTAGTGGTGAGATCCTGTTCAGCTGGGAGTGTTTCTCTGAGCCCAAGCAGACCATGCCTGACCAGCTCATTCAGATTACCTGAGTATAGTCAATGCAATGGACAAAAGGATAAATGCACAGAGCAGGTGCTGAACGTGTACAGTTGAAGTCAGAAGTTTACATACACCGTAGCCAAATTTAAACTCAGTTTTTCACAATTCCTGACATGTAATCCTAGTAAACGTTCCCCATCTTAGGTCAGTTAGGATCACCACTTTATTTTAAGAATGTGAAATGTCAGAATAATAGTAGAGATAATTACTTATTTCAGCTTTTATTGCTTTCATCACATTCCCAGTGGGTCAGAAGTCAACATACACTCAATTAGTATCTGGTAGCATTGCCTTTAAATTGTTGAATTTGGGTCAAATGTTTTGGGTAGCCTTCCACAAGCTTCCCACAATAAGTTGGGAGAATTTTGGCCCATTTCTCCTGACAAAGCTGGTGTAACTGAGTCAGGTTTGTAGGCCTCCTTGCTCGCACACGCTTTTTCAGTTCTGCCCACAAATTTTCTATAGGATTGAGGTCAGGACTTTGTGATGGCCACTCCAATACCTTTACTTTGTTTTCCTTAAGCCATTTTGCCACAACTTTGGAAGTATGCTTGGTGTCATTGTCCATTTGAAGACCCATTTGCGACCAAGACTGATGTCTTGAGATGTTGCTTCAATATATCCACATAATTTTCCTCCCTCATGATGCCATCTATTTTGTGAAGTGCACCAGTCCCTCTTGCATCAAAGCACCCCCACAACATGATGCTGCCACCCCCATGCTTTACGGTTGGGATGGTGTTCTTTGGCTTGCAATCCTCCCCCTTTTCCTCCAAACATAACGATGGTCATTATGACCAAACAGCTCTAATTTTGTTTCATCAAACCAGTGGACATTTCCCCAAAAAGTACAATCTTTGTCCCCATGTGCAGTTGCAAATTGTAGTCTGGCTTTTTTATGCCGGTTTTGGAGCAGTGGCTTCTTCCTTGTCGAGCGGCCTTTCAGGTTATGTCGATATAGGGCTCATTTTACTGTGGATATAGATACTTTTGTACCTGTTTCCTCCAGCATCTTTACAAGGTCATTTGCTGTTGTTCTGGGATTGATTTGCACTTGTCGCACCAAAGTATGTTCATCTCCAGGAGACAGAACGAGTCACCTTCCTGAGCGGTATGACGGCTGCGTGGTCCCATGGTGTTGATACTTGTGTAGTACTATTGTTTGTACAGATGAACATGGTACCTTCAGGCATTTGGAAATTGCTCCCAAGTATGAGCAAGACTTGTGGAGGTCTACATTTTTTTTCTGAGGTCTAGGCTGATTTCTTTTGATTTTCCCATGATGTCAAGCAAAGAGGCACTGAATTGAAGGTAGGCCTTGAAATACATCCACAGGTACACCTCCAATTGACTCAAATGATGTCAATTAGCCTATCAGAAGCCTCTAAAGCCATGACATCGTTTTCTGGGATTTTCAAGCTGCTTAAAGGCACAGTCAACTTAGTGTATGTAAACTTCTGACCCACTGGAATTGTCATACAGTGAATTATAAGTTAAATAATCTGTCTGTAAGCAATTGTTGGAAAAATGACTTGTGTCATGCACAAAGTAGATGTCCTAACCGACTTGCCAAAACTATAGTTTGTTAACAAGAAATTTGTGGAGTGGTTGAAAAATTAGTTTTAATGACTCCAACATAAGTGTTTGTAAACTTCCAACTTCAACTGTAGGTGTGTGTCAGTGAGATATGCTACAGCGAACAAGCCTCAAACAGTATCTACTTTATAGTATGTGTAGTAGACATATGTGTGCCCTCAGGTATGCATTTGTGTTAGTAATTGTGAAAACCACAAATACAGTGTGTGTGTGCATGCTCTCACAGTCCAGGAAGGTGTCCATGTGTCTCTCTAGGTATGTGCGGGCAGACTGGGAGCGAGCTCCAATGGACATGGCTTTGCAGTCAAAGTAGTTTGCAGAGGGGCAGGTCTGGAAGATATGAGGCCCCATGTCCTACAAGAAGAGACCAAATGACCCTGTTACTTCACATTACTAATAAGTATTGCTTTAAGAACCACATATATAGAGGTTTACACACCTTGATCAGCATACATACTTTCCCTTAAAAGATGACAAAGAACTTACATCGTAGCCAGCGATAAGCAGTCCCACACCATAGGGTCTTCTTCCATACCTCTGTGTGGGAATTTGAGTTTCTGAGGGACTGGTCAAGGCGTACCTTGTCAACTGTCTAGAGAGCACAGCGCTCCATTTCCCAAACCTCACCGCTTATCTCAAGAAAGTGAAATTTTTGACATTGACACATTGCATACATTTTTATTGGAGTATCAAAGTTTCAAACGGATTGTTTTGGGGTCCCCTAGGACTGTCCTAAAATAAGCAAAATGTTAATGCATGGCAAACTGGGTGCGGGCTTCTAGGGATCAATAATTGAAAGCAAGACTGAAAGGATACTGCTTCCGATGAGAGTGACGAGGCGCGATGCTGGGAGAGGCCTGTCAAACACGAACCTGGAGTCCAGGCATTCCTGCCTCATGAAATTACTGTTGAAGATAGAAGGGGAAAGAAGGGGAAATCTTAACACAAATTACAGTGGACATACATTGCACACAGACACATGGTTTTTCATACATTTTATTTCTACAACTGGACAACTGGTGTGTGTGTGTGTGTGTATTGTAGGTAGTCTAGTGTTTGGCCAGAGCGTTGGGCCAGTAACCAAAAGGTTGCTGATTCGAAACCTGGAGCTGACTAGGTGAAAAATCTGTCAATGTGCCCTTGAGCAAGGTACTTAACTCTAATTGTTCCTGTAAGTCGCTCTGGATAATAATAATAATAATAATGTAAATGGTACCAGAGTAGCCTGGCATCTGCAGTCAGCCCGGCAATGGAGATGCCAATGTGTTCATCAACGTGGAGGATCTTCTTCTGGTGAGCAGCCAGCTCTGACTGGGCTCGCTGTGGAGAAACAAACACCAGTCTCACTCAACAGCCCATTGACAGTCACTGCGAGTGGCTCACGCCACGCGTCCAATGTAGCAAGTAAAAGACATACCGTTTTCCTGATACCCCAGTGTAGCTCCTATGTAACTCTTGAAAAACCAAAACTGTCAGTGTAGAATAGAACTGGGATATTAAAGGGGAATACCTTGAGAGCAACCAGGACTGCATGGGTTCTGGACTTGAGCCCCACTGTAGCCGAACCTTGTTTCACCGCCTCCATGGCGTATTCGATCTGGTGAATGCGTCCCTGAAACACAAGTGCATCAATAATGTTAACTTATTCGGGAGACACTGCAGGGAATCTCATTCCCTAAACATTTGAATACATTTTAATGTTCACACTCTAGTGAGTACGTGAGAAAGTTGCAAGCAATCATGACCATATATGGCAAAAAAAAGTCCCTTACCTGAGGACTCCATACTGTGACATCGTTGTCGTACTGGTTACGGAACTAGAGAGAGAGCGAGAGAGAGAGAGTGAGAGAAAAGGCAGCAGTGTCAATATTTTCAACGTACATTTGTCTAGCAATACACATGAAATGTTTTACTTATGTAGTTCTCTTGGATTGCAATGAGTTATCGACCAAAAAACTGTTGTGGACTACACCTCAACACAGAATGTGTTTGCCACCCTAGACTCGTCCAGACAAAGGTATTGCATTGCTATAAATAAATTATAGAGACAGCTAGAAACCAATCTTGTGGCTTTGTTTAAAGCCACCTCTCATGGGGGAGCATCTAAACCAGAATCTACCCTTACAGGAAAAATTGATATGGCGAATCTCCTTTAAGCCCAGGAAGCAGCCATTGACCTGCTTTTAATACTCTCAAAATACATTTATTACTCATCAAATTAAGTTTCAATTAGCAACTATCGTCATTTACTGCCATCATGGTATGTACTTCCAAAAAAGGTCTAAATAAAATGTTTTATGTCATGGAAAAAAGGCCTATTCGGCACCTCCAGTGTATTGAGCTGTTGTCGACTTACAACCTGTGCATTGAAGGTGTCGAATAGGATTGTTTCCTTCAGTTGCTTGCAGTGGTGGAAAAGGTACCCAATTGTTCTACTTGAGTAAAAGTAAAGATACCTTAATAGAAAATGACTCAAGTAAAAGTCACCCAGTAAAATACTACTTGAGTAAAAGTCTAAAAGTATTTGGTTTTAAATATACTTAAGTATCAAAAGTAAAAGTATAAATCATTTCAAATTCATTATATTAAGCAAACCAGACAGCCTGATTTTCTAGTTTAAAAACATATATATTTACAGATAGCCAGGGACAACACTCAGGCATCATTTACAAATGAAGCATTTGGGTTTAGTGAGTCTGCCAGATATGAGGCAGTAGGGATGACCAGGGATGTTCTTTTGATGTGTGGAACATTGGACCATTTTCCTGTCCTTCTAAGCATTTGAAATGTAGTGTACTTTTGGGTATCAGGGAAAATGTATGGAGTAAAAACTACATTATTTTCATTAGGAATGTAACGTAAGTGGAGTAAGCTGTCAAAAATATAAATAGTAAAGTACATACTACACACACCCAAAAAAGCTACTTAAGTAGTACTTTAAAGTCTTTTTACACCATTTAAAAAAGAAACTATATTTGTTGAGTAACGAACGTATTTTAACGTTATTAAATTTGAAAAGCTGGTGACTGGTGGCAAATTGAATGGCTGCTTCCTGGGTTTAAAGGAGATTCGCCATAACGTTCTGTTAAGCCAGATTCTGGTTCATGAGTGAACCCATAGAATTAGAATAGGACCTCTATGTGTACACCTGTCATGACGTCGAACATGTCTGAAGTTTCAGAGATACAATAGGAATGATAGCTTTGTTCAAGCAACAAAGTAGCTGGTCCCAAACAGTTGGAAGAAAGCATCTAGTTAGCTAGAAGTTTTCAATTTGCATCCATAGGTTGACTGCAAAGAACACTGGCATTCGGTAAAAGTTGGGTAACGAAAGTGAAACACTCAACATTTACTAGGCTAGCTAGCTAACACAGCTAGGTAGCTATCTAAATTAGCTCCTAGCTAGCTATGTTTGCTCCTAGCTAGCTATGTTAGCTCCTAGCTAGCAATGTTAGCTCCTAGCTAGCAATGTTAGCTCCTAGCTAGCTACATAAACTTGGTTGGATACTTGATTTAATCTATTGTTACAGCTAGCTAGATTGCCAATAAGACAGTAGCTAGCAAACTCGTGCAAAATCATAAACTTCCATAGACGCTACTATAGTACCTATGTTTAATGCTTACTCACAGTGCACTCGTTTCGTAACGTTAGTGTTCATAGACTAGATAACTATTTTAACGAGTGATAGCTAGCATCTTTATCAAACACCTTTGTCATTCAATGTATGCAACAATCTGTATTATTTAAGCAAATATTCAAGCTTCAAACAAAACGCATGCTTTATACACCCTTACCATCTCTGCTGCTGAACTGTGACTTGGTTTGATTTAATTCCCTAAATCTGTCACGTAAGGCAAAGCAGCAGATCTCAGAAGTCTGTCCAGTCGATGAAAATTCGGAATGTCATCAAAGATTGGAAACTTTACTCATTTTGACTTGACCAAAGACAGCTAATTATGTTTAAATGTTCTTTTAATGCCAGGATTCCTGTCAATTCTGAAAGTAAATTTAGATTTTTGATTATTTAAGTTTATTTCACATTCATGGTCCTCGGAGGTTGCAATAACTAGAATAAAATCCTTGCAGTAATACAAGCAAACAACATTTTGTTATAGCATTTTTTTTGTTTGTTGCAATGACAGGCATAATTGCAGTGTGCCTAGATGAGCACTTTGAATGTCAACAACAACAATACAGAATATCCTTCAGTAACCAGTTTCTTTTTCTTCAGAAAAATTGTCACACACCTCAAGGACCTCTGCTGACAGAAATCTTAATTTCTCTGTACAAACCACTCATGGTGTTTCAGGCTCATCATAAAAAGTTTTCAGCGTTTAATGTCTCTCTCTAGGGACATTTCTATGCATTTATAAAGGTCTCCATCAACAGTCTCGATCTCAGCTTCTCCCACTCTCTTTTTTTCTCTTTCTCCCCCTATCTCCCCATCTCTCACTCTATCTTCTCTCTCTGCCCACCCCACTGTCTGTTTTTGGGGGGTTGAAATGGCTGGACACTGAGAGCCTGGACCCTGTTAAAGATATCGGATGTACCCTTGATCCGGGGGGAGATGAATTAAAGAAGCTGTGCTGACGAGCCCACCTCCCCTGCCAAGGCAGAGGCGGCAGCAGCAGCCATTACATCAGCGCGCCTCCTTTGTGATTGAGATTGTAGTAGCTGTGCTGAGCTCAGCATGTTTCGCCAGGGCTTAATTTAACTCTGCCAAACGGCCACCTTTTAATTTTTCAAATGGAAGAGTGTCCTGAGTCACTCTGTGACGGGTCCAAGCCACGCTGCTGGCCCTCACGCGGGGAAGAAGGAAGGCGGAGGTGTTTAAAGGTGTAGCGGTATTGGTCGGGAAGACAAAAGTAACGTTGCTTACCCAGACCATGTCTCGGAGAAGAAATACATCAGTGCATTGTCAGCTGTGCTTAGCTACATCAATCATTGACACAACTAAATGTGTTACCAAAAATCCAGGCTATGCTTAGGTATCAATCAATGGCACAATAGTGTACGTGTTACCACAAACCCCAAAGAATAGTCGCAATTTTGGTGGGGGAATATATGTTTTTGAAGCCCTAATAGGGCTCAGGCCCTTTTGACCCTCGTTATTCTCATCACAGACAAAATCAAGCATTTGTATAACTTCAAGTTGAAGTTGGATTACAAAAGCGAGGCATCAGAGTTCTCCCAGCAACTCACTGGTGAGAGATGATGAGGCATCAGCACCAGCGGTGTACCTGGATGTAACTCCAGATATTGGATTACTTGAGTATTCTGAGTAATTAAATGTGTCTAAATATGCCCCCATCTCGCACCCTGTCACGTTCTGACCTTAGTTCCTTTATTTTGTCTTTGTGTTCGTTTGGTCAGGGCGTGAGTTGGGGTGGGTAGTCTATGTTCTTTTTTCTTTGTTATATTTCTGTGTTCGGTCTGGTATGGTTCTCAATCAGAGGCAGTTGTCGATCGTTGTCTCTGATTGAGAATCATACTTAGGTTGCCTGTTTTCCCCATTTTGGTTGTTGGTGATTATTTTCTGTTTAGTGTTTTCTGCACCTTACAGGACAGTTTTTATTTTTTTTTTTTTTTTATAGTTTATTCACGTTATTTTGTATTTCAGTGTTCAGTAAATAAAACATGAACACGTACCATGCTGTGCTTTGGTCCATATATTCTTCATACGATGACCGTTACACACCCATGTTGCTTAAAATAGGCCGGTGATGTGTTTAGTCTGGAAATCGACTGGACTAATGGGAGCGACAGGCAGTCGGTCTGGATTAAGCTGGCAGGTACCATGAAGTGGGTCAAGGATCATCAGCAGCACACGGAATGAGCGGAAGGCCCCCCTCAACAGGTTTTATGAGAAGCTATACATCTTAATTGACTTTTACATTTTCCACCAAATGCCAGGACACGCAGCAGCAAGTGTGGGGCGGTGGGGGAGTTGAGTCATGCAGAATCTTGCCATCCGTTTCCTTGCATTTTCCAAAAGAGCTTACACAGCATTTTGGCGAGAAATGGCTGAAGAGGCTTTTTCTGTCTTAAACCGGAAAGAGCACATTGTGGAGCACTTATTAATATCCAAGCCATACAGATTACTGCTTCACTCAGCCTTTGGATCTAATAATAGCTAGCCCATACATGGCAAATCTCATATGCTTTATACTGCACAACTGCCTCTTTGTGGTTCAGAGGTGATCTATAATTATTAATTTGAAGTAATCAATAGATTGTACTTGTACAAAGTCTGAATTAGATTAATGTAGATAATAGATAAACAGCCATGTTACTTGGTTCTCCCCTGAATAGTCAGGCTTTGGAAGTTCTGACTGACAGCTGTGATGGCTCTTCTGTGTGTGGTGTTGTGTGGGACACTAGCATGCTGGGACATGGGGTGTCTTGATGTGCTATCGTTTCATGCTGCTCTGACAAGTGTGATTGTCCGGTGGGGAAGCTTGACTGGCAGTCTCTGGGCCTTCTGTGTCCATCCAGCCTTTGGAGAGAGGAGGGGAAAATGAGACCATGCATGAGGAGGAAGCCCAAGCTATCCCTTTGTGGGTAGTCACCAGCCAGTCCCCCTTTTGCCTGTCAACCATGTCATGTGAAATCAACAGGTGGTCTCAGAGGGGTTCATCTAGGAAGATTTCACTCAGGACCATTCCCTTAAGGGAAGGGTGATCTAGGGAGGTCTTTTGATGTAATATAGAGAATAACTCCAAATGTGTTTCAAACCCCCAGGTGCAGCAAGGATGTTGTTGCAACACACACATAGCTTAGTGTGAAATAAACACAAATTACTTCTTCAAAATTCATGACAGGCGCATGAATAAGTCAACTATTTTGTGTGTATTGCACGATTTTCCTCACAGCGCATTTTGTGTGTATTACACAATTTTCTTTCTTCATAACGCTTTTGTGTACATTACACAAATTCCAATTAGTTGTGGCTAAATGTTAGCCAGGCTAGTTGATGGCTAACATTAGGTAGGCTAGGGGGTTAAGGTTAGGTTTAGGGTTAGGTTAGGTAAAATGCTAGCTAAGGAGTTAAAGGTTAGGAGTTAGATTAAAGTGAAGGGTTAGCTAACATGCTAATTAAGTTACAAATTAGCTAAAAAGTAGCAAGTAGCTGCAAAGTTACTCATTAGCTAAAATTGTCAGTGATAAGATTCGAACAAGCAACATTTGGGTTGCTAGACGATCGTGTTATACGTTCAACCAACCACCATCCTATCGTTTCTGTTATAAATTACGTAATGTCTTAATCTGTGATTAAAATTCACGGTATACGAAATTGAAAAATTAACTTTTTTTGTGGCTGTCACGAATTTCCAATTTGTGAATAAGCAATTTGTGTCTATTTCACAATATGATATACTGGGTTGGTTTATCATGACTGATTCCCTGGCAAGGTGTCAGGACTTCAGCCGAAGTCGGTTCCTCTACTTGTTCGGGTGGTGGTCGGCGTCGCCGGTCTACTAGCCATCGCCGATCCACTTTTCATTTTCCATTTGTTTTGTCTTTGTTTCTATACACCTGTTTTTCATTCCCCTAATTATTGTTCATGTATTTAACCCTCTGTTTCCCCCATGCTGTTGTGTGGGATTGTTTTATGTCATGTTCGGTATGTTGGTGCCTGGTTATTTTGACGGTTGCTGTTTCTTGCCCGTGCGTAAAAGTTGATTTTTGTGTTTTGGCAAGTGTATTGTTTTACCTTGCACCATTCATTATTCTGAGTAAAGTTACATTGCTCCCAATTCTCTGCTCTCCTGTGCCTGACTGTATACACCAGCACACACACGCCATTCTGAAACAAGGTTACTCATATCACTGGTGAGAGTGGATGGTGGAGTGTTTCTCAGATAATTAGAAGCTTTTGTCATTCTCATTTCAAAGCATCTAACATATTCCCTAAAATAGTACATACAGATTATTGGCTTTTTCAATTAAAAATAATCCCACAACAAGCACTGACAGACAAAACGCAACTCAAATTATCCTTCTCTCCATACTGTATGACAAAGGTAATTCAAAAAGTGCCTCAGCACCATCTGTTTCTTCAACTTCCTCCTTTGTGGGTATTGATGGAGAAAACGGTCGATGCCAAGTCTGGGAAGCAAGAAGACGTCAAATCATTACCGAACTCAAAGTATTTCCCTGGCTCCACAGCAAATGCTCAAACATTAATTGCATTTGCTCATCCGATACTGTTCTTTTGGATTAGCTAATGTGAGAGGTCAGTTTTTGAGATGGGAGAGATTCTTGGCTCCACTTCACCTGTTTTATGAGCAGTCTCTTTAATTTTGTCACATTTTTTTTCTCTGGAGCTCCACAACAAATATGTGAGCTGCTCTTTCAGCCTTCATGGGTTAGGTACCCACTGGTCAAAAACTGGTTGAATCAACATTGTCTCCATGTTATTTCAACCCCCAAAATCTGTGTTGACATTGAATCAACGTGGAAAACAGATTGAATTTGGAAAAAGTCATCAACCTAAGGGGATTTTGTATTTTTTCACCCAGCTTTTAACCTAAATCCAATGATATGGTGACTTTTTTTGATTGATTTCGCTATGAATTCACATTAGTTGAAAACTCAAATGTAAAATCAAAACTAGACGTTGAACTGATGTCTGTGCATATTGGGTATGAAATGATATTCCTCAGGAATGGGTCCTTAGTTAATCTCCTGTGAAGCACAATATCTTATATTTTCCTAAAACGGACGATATTGTAACATGCTGACCACGCGTTGCGTGTGCAAAATAAATGTACACATACACGCACGTGCCCAGTCTAGACAGCATGTAACTCATCAACAATAATACTACTATAATACAATAATAATCTTGGAATCAGCTGGGTTAAGCAGAAGATCCATGAATCTTCCAACCAGGATTTCCACAAAACCTGGTAATTTTGGGTAAGTTACCAGAATTTTTCATCCCTAGTTATAAAAATACAAATATTATTTATGAAAACACAGCAACACTTTTGTAAACTTTAGCTATCTCGGAAACCCAGAACTAATTGCGTCAGATGGACGATACATAGTCCGTCCACGAGAGATTAGCGCACCTCAGATATCCCAGTTTATTCAGATGAGCATTGTATTTCTCTCTTTAGCCAGTAAATATTGTGCGCCTTCACAGCATAGTGTACTAGTTGATTTAAGACACCCAATAACCAATTCAAATCACTGTCAATGTCTATTTGACAGTTTTGAGATTAATGTTGTACACATTTATAGAACACTATTTTAATTTAAACGACAGTTTTAGACAACACATACAAGGTAATGGTATGATATTATGAGGACAGGAGATTTAGACAACACATACAAATATGAGGACATAAAAGTTGGTGATTGATTCATACCCTTCATTTCAGTATATAATGTAATCCAGGTCAGACAGAAGGATTCCGACAGAAGTGTTCTACAGGGATGGATTGGCCATCTGGCAATTCTGGCAGATGCCAGTTGGGCTGGACCATGTTGTAGTTGGGTGGGCTGGTTGAAATTGATGCACACTCCCCCCAAAAAATTGTATAAACAATGAAAAGGTTGACAAGGCCTGTGGCCCATGGGCCTGTTAAGAAATGTTTTAAAGATATTTGCACAATTTCTCTGTTATTCAAATCTATAGTGAGCCTTTGGCTGATCAGTGGGCAATGACGGCCACTCTACCAAGATGGGCCGGCTCGGTTTTCTGATAGGCTGAGCTGACGTCATGCAATCTCATATTCAAAGTCAAACGCGGCATCAGTAAAGAACCTGCTCCGACTTGTCATCAGTTAAATAGCCAAGATCATGTATCATAAAAAACAGAAAGGGTACCTATAAACGCTGAAAGAACACATTGTCACCTCTATCAAAACGTTCTACTTATGGGGCGGCTAAAACCATTATTTGGTCAAACAGTAAAGTGCATTATCCCCATGATTCCTGTAATGAAAGTGTCTGTCCTGCCCCAGTGCCCTTGCTGGGGCCTGCTGCTGTGATGAGCGAACCATTCTCTCCTCCCCACATGCGCTCGAGAGAGAAATACATTCTGTTCTTATAACGTTTCAAAATGCAATTGCTGGAAAAACACAGTGTTGGTTGCTTTGTCTCCTTGTCCCTGTCAAATAGAGGAGGGTCTCAACTCTCTGTAGGTATACTTTTTACTTTTCAGCTCTCAACATTCAGCTCAATAGGAACTATTTTACAACCAAGATATTTGATATGGCTTTGAGATATATACCCACATGCGTGATTGAATTCTACAGGCAATTCTCTGAGCGGTTGATGCCTTTTTTCTCTCCCTTTGATCAAGGACTGTCTGGGCAAAAAACAGCTTCCTCATACTTTGTCTTGCCTATAGACCAGTGTCACTTTTAAATGTCTATTATAGTTGATTGATAAAATATTAACTCTGCACCTAGAATCTGTGCTGCTCAATCTCATCGACAAAGACCAAACAGGTATTGTGCAGTGTCGTCTCTATTCTGATAATTTACATAGATATTTTGACATTCTTTTTCATATTAATGATCTTTAATACCCTAAATGTTGTAGTCTCCCTTGATGCTGAAAAAAGCATTTGACAGAGTGGAATGGAAGGTTTAATTTTGGTCTAATATTTATCTCTCTTCAAATTCTTTATAATTCACCAATGGCCAACACCCAATACTCAGCCCCCTTCCTGTTGTCTCGAGGGACAAAGCAAAGCTGTCCGGTCAGCGCAGGACTTTTTGCTTTGGTCATAGAACCCGTTGCTGCCATTATTATAGGCTTTGGTTTTTCTATTTATGTTTTAAGGTTGGACTTTAGCACGTAGGGCGCACCGATTGGTGTCACCTCATTAGTCAGTATGTGTTACAGCTGTGCTGGTTGCCATCTCTGATTTCCGTGGGTTTGTTTAATGTCTTTCAGTTTGGTGTGGGTTTTTCTTTTGTTTTCCTCTTCTTGGGCAAATGTAGTTGGTTTCTTTTAGGTTCCAGTTGTTGCTAGTCAACTTTCAGTGGACCCCCCCCCGTGACTGTCTTTCAGAACCCTTCCTAAAATCCCACCTGTTTCATTTTCGCTGTTGTCAGTGACTCTGTTAGTTTCCCCTTCTGTTTTGAGCGGCATTTTTTGGTGTTCTTGCTGAGGAACATAACACCATGATTAGATCACATGGCCAAATTTAAGGAATTACAATTGGAAAAGAATACCATATTATATAATGGTATGCGGATGATGTCTTGCTCTATCTTCAAGACCCCTCATACTCAATTCCAGTCCCCTTGTCATTGCTTGAAGATTTGTTAACTATCTGGTTATAAAGTCAATTGGTCCAAGACCAAGATTATGCCTTCAGAAGGTATTCACACCCATTGACTCCACATTTTGTTGTTACAGCATGAATTTAAAATGGATTAGATTGAGATTTTGTGTCACAGGCCTTCACACAATACCCCATAATGTCAGTGGAATTCTGTTTTAAGGAAAAATATATATATATATATATTAAAAGCTGAAATGTCTTGAATCAATATGTATTCAACCCCTTTGTTATGACAAGTCTATCGCTGCAGCTGTACATAGTCTTATCGGTAAATAGCCCACCCAATTTTACCTACCTCATCCCCATACTGTTTTTATTTATTTACTTTTCTGCTCTTTTGCACACCAATATCTCTACCTGTATATGACCATCTGTCAATTTATCACTCCAGTGTTAATCTGCAAAATTGTAATTATTTGCCTACCTCCTCATGTCTTTTGCAAACAATGTATATAGACTCTTTTTTTTCCTACTGTGTTATTGACTTGTTTATTGTTTACTCCATGTGTAACTCTGTGTTGTTGTCTGTTCACACTGCTATGCTTTATCTTGGCCAGGTCGCAGTTGCAAATGAGAACTTGTTCTCAACTAGCCTACCTGGTTAAATAAAGGTGTTCTCAACTAGCCTACCTGGTTAAATAAAGGTGTTCACAACTAGCCTACCTGGTTAAATAAAGGTGAAATAAAATTAAAAAAATAATAAAAAAGTAAGTTCAGGAGTAAAAATGTGCATAAGTCACATAAATGGTGCAATAATAGTGTATAGTGTTAAACATGATTTTAGAATGACTACCTCATCTCTGTACCCTACACATCTGTAAGGTCCTTCAGTCAAGTAATGAATTTCAAACAAAGATTCAACCACAAAGATCAGGGAGATTTTCCAATGCCTGGCAAAGAAGTGCACCTATTGGTAGATGGGTAAAAATGTAAAACAAGTAGACAATGAATATCCCTTTGAGCATGGTGAAGTTATTAATTAGACTTTAGATGTTGTATCAATACACCTAGTCACTACAAAAGATACATGCGTCTTTCCTAACTCAGTTGTCGGAGAGGAAGGAAACTGCTCAGGGATTTCACCATGAGGCCAATGGTGACTTTAAAACAGTTACAGAGTTTAAAGGCTGTGATAGGAGAAAACTGAGGATGGGTCAACAACATTGTAGTTACTCCACAATACTAACCTAAATGACAGAGCAATAAGGCACTAAAGTATAACTGCTAAAAATGTGGCAAAGAAATGAACTTTGTCTTGAATACAAAGCTTTTGCGGCAAATCCAACACAATACCTCACGTAGTACCACTCTTCATATTTTCAAGCATGGTGTTGGCTGCATCATGTTATGGGTATGCTTATCATCGGCAAGGACTAGGGAGTTAAAAAAATAAAAACAGAATAGAGCTAAGCACAGGCAAAATCCTAGAGGAAAAACCTGGTTCAGTATACATTCCAACAGACACTTTTGAGACAAATACACCTTTCAGCAGGGCAATAGCGTAAATCACAAGGCCAAATATACACTGGAGTTGCTTACCAAGAAGACATTGAATGTTCCTGAGTGGCCTAATTACAGTTTTGACTTAAATCAGCATGAAAATCTATAGCAAGACTTGAAATGGCTGTCTAGCAATGATCAACAACCAACTTGACAGAGCTTGTAGAATTTAAAAAATAATAATATGCAAATATTGTACAATCCAGGTGTGCAATGCTCTTAGACTTACCCAGAAAGACTCATAGCTGGTATCGCTGCCAAAGTGGTTGCAAATAGATTATACAAGTGGTTAGGCATTTTTAACCCACAAATGTTTCTTAAAAATACTTATGAGAAGTTGGCAATTTCTCCTCAAACCTCCATCATGAGAGACTTTCATGCATGTTGTTGGTGTTAGTTCTGTGTGTCCAGTTAAGGGGAAGGAGTGCTGCTTTGTTTTGAGCCAGCTGCAGCTTTGCTAGGTCTTTCGTTGCTGCACTTGACGATATTGCCAGACAGTAATCAAGATGGGACAAGATCAGAGCCTGAACATCTAGTACAATTGGTCTTTGTGTCAATAATGCAGAACATCTTTTTAGATTAGACATACCTCTCACCATCATCACCACAACTTTGTCAATATGACTTGACCATAATAACTGAACCTCCAATGTTGCTCCTAGGATTTCAGCTTCTTCAACTTGTACAATGGTCACACCATTTATGCACAACTACAGCTGAGGTTTAGGTCTCAGAGAATGGTTTGAAATAAATACAATGCTTTTGGTTTTCGATGTATTTCAAATCATATTGTATTTGTCACATGCGTCGAATACAACAGGTGTAGACCTTACCGTGAAATGCTTACAAACAAGCCCATAACCAACAATGCAGTTTTAAGAAAGAGTTAAGAAAATATTTACAAAATTAACAAAAGTAAAAAATTTAAATAATAATAATAATAATGTCGCTATATACAGGGGTTACCAGTACTGAGTCAATGTGCGCGTGTACAGTTTAGTCCTGGTAATTTGTACATTTAGGTAGGGGTAAAGTGACTATGCATAGATAATTCGGCCTTCCTTTCCCTATAGTCCACAATCAGCTCTTTTGTCATGCTCATATTGAGGGAGAGGTTGTTGTCCTGGCACCACACTGCCAGGTCTCTGACCTCCTCCCTATAGGCTGTCTCATTGGTGTCAGTTATCAGGCATTGTGATCTACCACTGTTGTGTCGTCAACAAGCTTAATGATGGTGTTGGAGTCGTGCTTTGCCATGCAGTTGTGGGTGAACAGGGAGTACAGGAGGGGACTAAGCACGCATCCCTGAGGGTCCCTTGTGTTGAAGATCAGAGTGGCACATGTGTTGTTGCCTACCCTTACCACCTGGGTGAGGCCAGTCAAGAAGTCAAGAATCCAGTTGCAGAAGGAGGTGTTTAGTCCCAGGGTCCTTAGCTTAGTGATGAGCTTTGTGGGCACTATGGTGTTGAAAGCTGAGCTGTAGTCAATGAATAGCATTCTCACTTACAGTTGAAGTCGTAAGTTTACATACGGTCACATCTGGTGTTCATCCGGTGTCTTTTTGACCTGCAGTTACTCCCCCTGTACACAAGCTCTCTCTCCCTCTCCCTCTCCGAGTGATTGTGTGGTTGGCGACAGGTGTGCTGGAGTCAGAGCAGATCCATACCAGCTGCAACTCATTCCATAATCAAGACCTCTACAAATACTCAGTCCTGCCACTTCCACTCTGCCAGATCGTAAACTCTGCTCATTACAACCCTGTCACTGGCTCCTGTCTCCTGTTTCACATCTCACCACCCAGCTACCACGCTCTGTATTTTACTCACCACCACTACCTTGGATTCCCCTCAGGACTTGTTTACCCTGTTCTACTCAGCTAACTCCAACCTCAGTCTCCAAATATAGTTTTTCTGCAACTCATCCAAGCTCCCCAGATCTGCACTCCATTTCTCCCTGTGTAACAATAAATATTTTGGTTCATTCATCCCTGTTTCCTCATCTGAGTCTGTTCTTGGATTCCCCTGTGTCGCTCCGCTTATCACATACACCTTAGCCAAATACATTTAAACTCAATTTTTCACAATTTTTGACATTTAAACCAAGTAAAAAATACCCGTTTTAGGTCAGTTAAGATCACCACTTTATTGTGAAATGTCAGAATAATAGTAGAGAGAATTATTTCTTTCAGATTTTATTTCTTTCATCACATTCCCAGTGGGTCAGAAGTTTACATACACTCAATTAGTATTTGGTAGCATTGCCTTTAAATTGTTCAAACGTTTTGGGTAGCCTTCCACAAGATTTCAACAATAAGTTGGGTGAATTTTTGCCAATTCCTCCTGACAGAGTTGGTGTAACTGAGTTAGGTTTGTAGGCCTCCTTGCTCGCAAATGCTTTTTCAGTTCTGACCCACACATTTTCTATGGGATTGAGGTCAGGGATTTGTGATTGCCACTCCAATACCTTGACTTTGTTGTCCTTAAGCCATTTTGCCACAACTTTGGAACTATGCTTGGGGTCATTGTCCATTTGGAAGACCCATTTGCGACCAAGCTTTGACTTCCTGACTGATGTCTTGAGATGTTGCTTCAATATATCCATGTCATTTTCCTCCACAACATGATGCTGCCACCCCCGTCCTTCACGGTTGGGATGGTGTTTTTCGGCTTGCAAGCCTCCCCCTTTTTACTCCAAACATAACGATGGTCATTATGGCCAAACAGTTCTATTTTTTTCATCAGACCAGAGGACATTTCTCCAAAAAGTACGATCTTTGTCCCCATGTGCAGTTGCAAACTGTAGTCTGGCTTTTTTTATGGCGGTTTTGGAGCAGTGACTTCTTCCTTGCTGGGGGGCCTTTCAAGTTATGTCAATATAGGATTTGTTTTACTGTGGATATAGATACTTTTGTACCTGTTTCCTCTAGCATCTTCACAAGGTCCTGTTCTGGGATTGATTTGCACTTTTCGCTCCAAAGCATGTTCATCTCTAGGAGACAGAACGCGTCTCCTTCCTGAGCAGTATGATGGCTGCATCGTCCCATGGTGTTTATGCTTGCATACTATTGTTTATACAGATGATCGTGGTACCTTCAGGCTTTTTGAAATTGCGCCCAAGGATGAACCAGACTTGTGGTGGTCTATAATTATTTTTCTGAGGTCTTGGCTGATTTCTTTTGATTTTCCCATGATGTCAAGCAAAGAGGCACTGAGTTTGAAGGTAGGCCTTGAAATACATCCACAGGTACACCTCAAAGTGACTCAAATTATGTTAATTAGCTTATCAAAAGCTTCTAAAGCCATGACATCATTTTCTGGAATTTTCCAAGCTGTTTAAAGGCACAGTCAACTTAGTGTTTGTAAACTTCTGACCCACTGGAATTGTGACACGATGAATTATAAGTTAAATAATTTGTCTGTACACAATTGTTGGAAAAATGACTTGTGTCATGCACAAAGTAGATGTCCTAACCGACTTGCAAAAACTATAGTTTGTTAACAAGAATGTTTGTTAACAGAGTGTGCGCAACTGGTCAAAGGAAGTCAGGTGCAGGAGAGCAGAGATGAGTGAACAGGCACACTTTATTCAGGCAGAGGAAAACAGCCGTACGCAACTGTGTCACACCACTGCGTCCCAAGGAACAAGCGATTGCGCACAAATCACACAAATAGGTACAAAATATCAAAACCACGGGTTACAACAATACCCGGTGCAAAACCAGCCTGTAGCGTCACACACGTAACGAACGAACAATACCACACACAGACATGGGGGGGAACAGAGGATAAAATACACATAGAGTAATGAGGGGATGTAAACGGGAAAGCAAGACAAAACAAATGGAAAATGAAAGGTGGCGCAGCGATGGCTAGAAGAACGGTGATGTCGAACGCCGCCCGAACAAGGAGAGGGACAGACTTCGGCGGGAGTCGTGACATGGAGTGGTTGAAAAACAAGTTTTAATGGCTCCAACCTAAGTGTATGTAGACTTCAACTGTAGGTGTTTCTTTTGTCCAGGTGGGAAAGGGCAGTGTGGAGTGTGATTGCGTCATCTGTGGATCTGTTGTGGTGGTGTGTGCATTTGAGTGTGTCTAGTGTTTCTGGTATGATGGTGTTGATGTGAGCTGTGACCAGCCTTTCAAAGCACTTCATGGCTACCGACGTGAGTGCTACGGGGCCGTAATCGTTTAGGCGGGTTACCTTCACGTTCTTGGGCACAGGGACTATAATGATCTGTTTCAAACATATATGTATTACAGACATGGCCAGGGAGAGGTTGAAAATGTCAGTAAAGACACTTGCCAGTTGGTCCGCGTGTCCTTTGAGTACACGACCTGGTAATCCGTCTGGCCTGCGGCTTTGTGAATGCTGACCCATTTAAAGGTCTTGCACACATCTGTTACAGAGAGCGTGATCTCACAGTCGTCCGGAAACAGCTGATGCTCTCATGCATGCTTCAGTGTTGCTTGACTCAAAGCGAGCACAAAAGGCATTTTGATCTTCTGGTAAGCTTGCCTCACTGGACAACTCACGGCTGGGTTTCCCTTTGTTGTCCGTAATATTTTCTGTGGTTCACGGAGGGAACCACACATGCGGAGATCATCTGCTCACCTAAAATCGCAATTTGGACTTATGAGACCAAAGGACAGATTTCCACCGGTCTAATGTCCATTGATCAATTTTCTTGGCCCAAGCAAGTCTCTTCTTTTTATTGGTGTCCTTTAGAAGTTGGTTTCTTTGCAGAGATTCATCCACGAAGGTCTGATTCACACAGTCTCCTCTGAACAGTTGATGTTGAGATGTGTCTGTTACTTGAACTCTATGAAGCATTTATTTGGGCTGTAATCTGAGGTGCAGGTAACTCTAATGAACTTATCCTCTGCAGCAGAGGTAACTCTAGGTCTTTCTTTGCTGTGGCGGTCCTCATGCGCTTGATGGTTTTGCGTCTGCACTTGAAGAAACTTTAAAAGTTCTTGAAATTTCCTGGATTGACTCACCTTCATGTCTTAAAGTAATGATGGACTGTTGCTTCTCTTTTCTTATTTGAGCTGTTCTTGCCATAATATGTGATCCATTTCAGGAAACTAGGAGTATGTCGCAAGTCACTACTTCACAGGAGAGCCATTTTAATGTTTGTAATTTTTTTATGAAAATGCACAAATGCCTTCAGGAACATTTTAACTTTCATGTGCCTTCGTATATGTAAATACGAATAAAATTGAAACACAGAAAAAGTCAGCAATCTTCACACTAGCCGTGATTGGCTGAGATAATGAGTGGGTTGGACATGCTGAGAGAGGAGTTCGTATATGTCTGCCATTGTCACGATCGTCGTAATAACATTCAGACCAAAGCGAAGCGTGATATGGGTTCCACAACTTTTCATTCGTGAAACGCACAAAAAACAATAAAGAGCAAACAACACATGAAGCTACGGAGTGCTCACAGGCAACTACACATAAACAAGATCCCACAAAACACAGTGGGGAAATGGCTGCCTAAATATGATCCCCAATCAGAGACAACGATAAACAGCTGCCTCTGATTGGGAACCATACCAGGCCAACATAGAAATAAACAACCTAGATAACCCACCCTAGTCACACCCCGACCTAACCAAAATAGAGAATAAAAAGGCTCTCTATGGTCAGGGCGTGACAGCCATATTCCATTCTATTCCGCAACAAAGCCTCCTTCACTCACACTGCCAAACTTACCCTACTAAAACTGACTATCCTACCGATCCTCGACTTCGACGATGTCATCTACAAAATAGCTTCCAATACTCTACTCAGCAAACTAGATGCAGTTGCCAACCGTTTTGTTACTAAAGCACCTTATACCACCCACCACTGCGACCTGTAGGCTCTAGTCGGCTGGCCCTCGCTACATATTCGTCGCCAGATGGCTCCAGGTCATCTACAAGTCCATGCTAGGTAAAGCTCCGCCTTATCTCAGTTCACTGGTCACGATGGCAACACCCACCCGTGGCACGCGCTCCAGCAGGTGTATCTCACTGATTACGCCTAAAGCCAACACCTCATTTGGCCGCCTTTCGTTCCAGTTCTCTGCTGCCTGTGACTGGAACGTATTGCAAAAATCGCTGAAGTTGGAGACTTTTATCTCCCTCACCAACTTCAAACATCTGCTATCTGAGCAGCTAACCGATCGCTGCAGCTGTACATAGTCTATTGGTAAATAGCCCACCCAATTTTACCTACCTCATCCCCATACTGTTTTTTTTATTTACTTTTCTGCTCTTTTGCACACCAATATCTCTACCTGTACATGACCATCTGATCATTTATCACTCCAGTGTTAATCTGCAAAATTGTAATTATTCGTTTACCTCCTCATGCCTTTTGCACACAATGTATATAGACTCTTTTTTTTCTTTTTTTCTACTGTGTTATTGACTTGTTTATTGTTTACTCCATGTGTAACTCTGTGTTGTTGTCTGTTCACACTGCTATGCTTTATCTTGGCCAGGTCGCAGTTGTAAATGAGAACTTGTTCTCAACTAGCCTACCTGGTTAAATAAAGGTGAAATAAAAAATAAATAAAAGAAATATAGCAGGCTTCTGTCTATTTGAGCTGGTCAGTCTGTGTTGGTAATCCTGTCGAACACGGCTTTTTTAAATGTATCGTGTAGTGGAGCTGCATAAGTTTTACATCTTCAAACTAAAGGCAACTGTGACATGGCATCCGTGACAGTGAGACGTATCCATCAATGCATGATGATAGTCTAGTGTTAGCCAGCTACATTTTCAGATATTACAAGTTTCTAATTTTGACAGAAAGTGGTTTCATTTCAAGCTAAAGTGTACTGCTAGCTAGCTAGCTAACGTTAGCTGTCTGGTTCCCTAGCTGACATACTTATTCGTATCCCAGAGCTGTTTGCTTTGCTAGTTAGAGCCTAATGTCAGCTAGCTAACATTGATCCTGGTTGGTTAGCTCCCAGCATATTCATGCACTGTAGTAACGACATGATTTGGAACTATGTTCATTGTTGTTGAACTAGCTAATATTAGCTGGCTGGCTCGTTAGCTAATATACGTTACGTGACTTGTGTGTGTGTGATCTTACACGTTGTTTACCTAGCTAGCTAGCTACATGTCTTAAGCTAAAGTGTACAACACCCGTTGAATACGGCTGGTGTCAGTAAATGTCTGCAAAAAAGTGCAATGAAATTGTTGCCAGCAGAGCTGTTTAATTAATCTGTTTTCATGTTATCCATAGGTAAACAAATCATCGGCCAGAGCGTCAAGTGTGCCCTCTGAATGCTCCGAGAGCAAATCGAAATGGGTGGGGCTAAAGCTTAAGAGGGTGTGAACGATGCTGGATGGGTGTAGACCAAGAATAGCTCTTCACTAGATTCCAAAATATTCAAAGGGCATTTCTCAAAAGTGAGTTTACAAGTTTATCAACGTTCTAAGCAGAATTACTTTCCCATTGTTCCTCAAATGCAGTGTATGATATACAATTTTGTAGCTCTGAGTCTCTTTTATCCAATGTAAAAAACCACCAACACAATACATACCATTCAACTGTTGCTACATAAGACCAAATCAAGGTGGTGAGTCACATATGGACTTGGTCTTTTACCAAATCTTCTGTATACCACCCCTACCTTCACCCCAGAACTCAAACACATTAAGAAGGAAAGAAATTCCACAAATTAACTTTTAACAAGGCACACCTGTTAATTGAAATGCATTCCAGGGGACCACCTCATGAAGCTGATTGACAGAATGCCAAGAGTGTGCAAAGCTGTCATCAAGACGAAGGGTGGCGACTTTGAAAAATGTCAAATATATTTTGATTTGTTTAACACTTTTTGGTTACTACATTATTCCATATGTATTTCATAGTTTTGATGTCCTCACTATTATTCTACAATGTAGAAAGGAGTAAAGCAAATGAAAACCCTTGAATGAGTAGGTGTATCCAAACTTTTGACTGGTACTGTATGTAATTCATTTCTATTGAACAAAAATCTGGAAATTCTGGAGTCCTATTTTGACAGTAAAATAGCAGGGGGTGGAGACAAGCACAAAGACTGATGAAACAGATCAGGCTGTGACACATGTAGTAGTAGATAACACTTAGGGTAGGTGTTGATTCGGGGGAAAACATATGACAGGCACTAATATGTCATTAGCTTGGGTTTTATAGTGTATAAGGCTTGAGCATACGGACGGATCGATAGATAGATAACAGGAAGTACAGAATTGGTGGCGCATGCAGGTGTTTATTAAATGCCAGGGCCAAATTCTTGTCCCAGTCCACCCTGTGGAACTGTATCCCATCAAAGAGGACTGATCATGAGAGCAAAATAGGACAGAGAACCTTGTTGATCAATATTGAAGGGTACAGACATGGAAAAATTCAAGCCATAGTATCAAGAGCTTAACAAATACGTGTGTACTTCGGACACTTTTGAATGAGCTCATGAACTTACTATGGGACATTTAACAGCAGAACGCTTAGCAAAAACAAAACTCTGAAATTGCATGTGGAGACTTTTTTTTAAACTAAATTGCGTTGTCATCTACAGGCATTTTTATTTCCTGTGGTAGACAGTGAAACTTCAGGCCGGGATTCATATAGCGGTTTTCCACATTGTGCTTTCAAAGTTGTTTGATTTGCACAGCAGCGTATCTGTTATGAAGGGGGTTGAAATACATAATACACAATCAGAAATATGTCAGGACCCGGTTACGAACCTGGGTCTCCGGAGTGAGAAACAGTCACTTAACCAACTGAGCCACGAATAGTCAGCAGAACCCAGAAGATGAGGCAGACACAGCAGTACTTAAGACGGTGTATTTAATAAAGTAAAAAGGAGAAGTCCTTAAATACAAAAATGGCAAATCCAAAAGGTGGTAGGAATAGCACAAAAAGCCTCAAGAGACACTCAAAAACAAAAACAGAATTCCACAAGAGCATCCACCGGAATCGACAGGAAAACACAGAACACTAGGGCTGGGTGCTAACATACAAACACAGAGCACAGAACTGAGGGAAACTAAGGGTTTAAATACAATCAGGGGAAAAACGAGGTACAGGTGCAAATAATAATGGGGAACAAGGGAAAAAACATAAGGTCAAAAAGCACAATGGGGGCATCTAGTGACCAAAACCCGGAACAACCCTGGCCAAATCCTGACAAAATACACATTCTTCTGTTGATTGAATCTCAGCCGTAATAAAGTTGCGCCTGATCCTAGATCAGCTATCCTACTCTGAGACCCCTTTGTGAATACTAGCCCAGCAATTAAAAAAACAAGTTACCAGTCAATGTCCTCATCATAACAAATGTCTGGGTTTGCATACAAGCCTGCTAAGATCTAACGCTATAAGTTAGTGTTGCAGGAGTTAGGTGGGTCACGAGTGGTCAATTGTTGTTCCTGAGCTACCTGGCTGCTCCTCTGGCTAATCTATTCATTAAAGTCGTTAATGGGCTCTTGTGCTTTGGAATCCATCAAGTCACAATAATGGCTTTTTAAGATTGACAACTTTTACTGCGTTTGACTGATTGGCCCCATTTCCAAGCGCGGAGGGAAAACGCAATCGCTGCAGCTGAACATGGTGTATTAATTTCATCGTTGCCACACCATCCAAGCCATTAGCTTCAAGACTCAATTACGCCAATGATGGTGACACAGCCATAGAGGTGAGAGATTAGTGTCAGAGGTGAAGAAGGGGATGGCCTCCTGCCACCTCCTGCTTCGGTTCCTCTGAAGAGATGCAACATGCATGAAGTGAATGGTGGCCATGGATGACAAGGAACTCAGAAGGTGTATAGATTGTTCCAGGTCCTCTCTTCAACGAGCAGGTTGACTGACATGCATGAGGTAGCGCTCACACTAGTCCTACACAAGGGTAACGATACAATCCATTTTCTCCCCTTAATCATCAATAAAATAGTTAGCCTATGTATATTAGATTTTTCGAGAAAATTAAGTTGCTCTTATACCTGTGTAAACGTATTTATTTATTAACACTTATTTATTAATACAATAACATTGTTAAAACACATTATTTCAGTAATTGCGTTGTAATTGCACAGTGATTCTAGAAATGGAAATGGAACCATTCCTATTTCTTGTGTGTAATGCTCAACCGTAATGCTCAACTATTACCATGTGATTATAATGCCGTCACTAAAGTACCATTTAACAACATGCTATTACAATGTTATTACTGTAGCAATTACAGGGTTATTACACAGGTATTAAAGCAATGTAAAGAGTTAGTGTTTTTTTCAAAGACTCAGCGATATGGTTGTAAGACCAGATATTTTAACTAGTCACTTCAGAAATGAAATGTACAGTTCAGAAAGAATCTGAGACTCTTTCCTTTTAAACTCTCAGCTTTGCTGTGGATGCAGAAATAAGGGCAGACATTAGCGTCTGCCATGTTTCATACCCGCATACCGTTTAACTTTCTATAAATACCGCGGGACTCAGTCCAAGTTGATCAAGTGTGATTGAATCTGAAATGGCTCCAAATGTGGGAGCCAAGTTTTCTCGAGGGGAATTGCTTGCCTCCATTCTGGCTTCTGAAAAGGCACCCTTCTGATTTCTTCTCCAGTGGTGATTGAGCCAAGCACACAGTGGTGTCGCTGCAATATCAGTGCCCCAAAGCAAGATGTGTATCTTTTAGAAGTGTAGAACTGAGCCGTGTATATTGCTGCGTATATTGATACGTGTAATGTGCCACTGTGTGAAAGTATCTTGTTGGTGTTCATTAACTCTGATCAACACAGATGACTATGTTAAATGTCAATTGGAAGAGCTTCATTGTTTCCTTCATATCGAATCCTATCCCAGGGAAAACAAAATCCCAATCCCATATACAAGTGGATATGGATCCCAGGGGGATATCAGATATATGAAAAATAACCAGTGAAAATATCTGTTGTTCCAGGTGATATGAGATGAACAGTTAAGACTTGAACAATACATAATGGCTGTAATGCATGTGATGCTCCACCTGCAACATTTTTTTTCTGCCTATTTGTGGTGAGCCATATGCATTATAACCAAACCTTGTCTCTGTGGTTGTACGTTTTTAAGTGTTTTTCATTGTGTAACTTTCACATGCAACAACTTTATTAAATATTTAAGACATATTTCAAAGGCACTTTTCAGAAATGTTTTTTTTATTCTCTCAAACCACATACTTTTTAAAATGTCTAGAGCAGTGCATGAAGTAGAATGAAAAGGGAGCCGGTACTCATGGTACTGTATAAAGATCCAGTATTCAGATCTGTTAGCCCAGCACCAGCCCACATCAACCACTGGTCTAGACGTTGACTGTCGACGGGGATATTATATCTCTGGACTCTTTTTCTTGAATGGGAGTGGAGGAAGCAGTCTACTACAGTAGCAGAGCTGTGCTTGTAGACAGCATTGGATGATGTCAGGGCTAGTCAAGCTTCCTCCCATTTCCAATGCATATTTTGAGTTTTGTGGATTTTAACCATATTTGAATCTGGATATGTCTTTTAGACAGATACGATATTTGGATTACTCAGAATATCACACGTGGACATTTCCTATGGCCAGATATGGACTCATTCAATATTCTGAGATACTTTTGTAAGTATAGTGGACGTGGACACCCCTATTTCAGTCACACCGTTGCTGACAGGTATATAATATCGAGCACACAGCCATGCAATCTCCATAGACAAACCTTGGCAGTAGAATGGCTTTACATGAAGAGCTCAGTGACTTTCACCAGAGCAACGGCATAAGATGCCACCTTTCTAAAAAGTCAGTTTGTCAAATTTCTGCCATGCTAGAGATTCCCTGGTCAACTGTAAGTGCTGTTATCGTGATGTGGAAACGTTTAGGAGCAACAACGGCACAGCCACGAAGTGTGAGCTTGTAGGCCACACAAGCTCACAGAATGGGTCCGTCGAGCTCACAGAATGGGTCCGTCGGAGTTGTAGCGATGAGACAAGATAGTAACTACTAACAA
Source organism: Oncorhynchus masou masou (assembly GCF_036934945.1). Lineage (NCBI taxonomy): Eukaryota > Metazoa > Chordata > Actinopteri > Salmoniformes > Salmonidae > Oncorhynchus > Oncorhynchus masou. Next base: position 47,733,832 of record NC_088233.1, read on the forward strand.
TTGGATACCACGAAATTGGGGAGAAAAGGGGGTAAAATTCAACAACAAAAAAAACACACAAAAAAATGGGACTGTCGAGTGCTGAAGTGTGTCGCGCATAAAAATCGTTCTCGGTTGCAACACTCACTACCGACTCCAAACAGCCTCTGGAAGCAACGTCAGCACAAGAACTGTTTGTCGGTAGCTTCAAGAAATAGGTTTCCATGGCCGAGTAGCTGAACACAAGCCTAAGATCACCATGCGCAATGCCAAGGGTCGGCTGGAATGGTGTAAAGCCCGCCGCCATTGGAGTCTGGAGCAGTGGAAATGTGTTTTCTAGAGTGATGAATCATGCTTTGGATTAAATAGGACGATGTTGGCTTCGTTCATGCCTAAGTACAAAGGCTTAGATATGTCAGCATGTTGACACATACCCTTTCTGGTGTGCGTAATGATGGATCCCAGGACTGGTGGTCGAACACCGGAGGGGAGGAGCGGGAGTAGACATGACAGGAGTGGGAGTAGACGTGATGTTGGGTTCCAGAATGTCTTGTCTGAGAAAGGAGATAAGGTAGTCACAGCAAAGCTGTAACCTATGTCACCGAGCTGACCCTCTGGTGAACCTTGAACGGCCCCACAAACTGGGGGCTCAGTTTCTTGCAGGGCAGGCTGTCACGTTCGTTATAAGAATCAGACCAAGGCGCAGCGTGGTTTGTGTACATTCTTATTTATTTAAAGAATGAACACTGAACAAACTAACAAAATGAACCGTGAAGCTATACAAACGAGTGCTGACAGGCAACTACACATAGACAAGATCCCACGAAACACAAAGGGAAAATGGCTGCCTAAATATGATCCCCAATCAGAGACAACGATAAACAGCTGTCTCTGATTGAGAACCATATCAGGCCAACATAGAAATACAAAAACCCCTAGATCTACAACAACCCTAGACATACAAAACCCCTAGACAATACAAAAACTAACGTACCCACCCTAGTCACACCCTGACCTAACCAAAATATAAAGAAAACAGAGATATCTAAGGTCAGGGCGTGACACAGGCGGAGTGAGAGGTTCCTGATAGAAAGCCAGACACGATCCCTAGGGTGTAACACAGGTGCCGCACTGCGGTGAAAGTCTGCCTGCTCCTTTTGACAGTGGACGGCACGCTGGAGTCTCACGGGAGCATCGCTCCCCACTTCTTCTGCGTGCTGGAACCACTCATCAACCACAGGAGCTTCGGTTAGGCACGGGGTCCACGGAGCCAGGGCTAGCTGAAAACCCAGAACACAGTGGAAGAGGGTCAACCCAGTAAAGGAGTGACGCAGCAAGTTCTGGGCATACTCTGCCCATGGAAGGAATCGAGCCCACTCTCACTGCCGGTCCTGACATTAACTCCTTAGGAACTTCCCCTGCTCCTGGTTCATCCTCTCCACCTGAGGCCGGTACCCGGAAGTGAGACTGACCGTGACCCCGAGCATCTCCATAAACGCTCTCTATAGCCATGGGGGCCATGGTCGGAGACGAGGTCCTCCGGAAGGCCAGGGACGCTGTGGCACGGGAAGGAGTTTCCCTGCTGGAGTGTCCGGGGGGATTTGTTTTAGGCACATATGGAACAGGAGTTGACGTAGCGGGTGACATCCTATGCCAAGGTGGGCCACCAGTATTTCTCAGAGATGAAGTGGGTAGTGCGAGAAATACCTGGATGTACAGTGACGACAGCTGTGTGTGCACAGGTCAGTAGCTTATCCCCGTAGGAATGTAGATGTGCTCAGGAGGACAGTTAGTGGGTGCGGGCTCCCTCACCAGAGCCTAGTGGTTGTCCACATCTATCTCCCAGACCACAGTGGCAACGAGGGAGGATGGGATTATAGGTGCATTCTGGACAGGACCCTCTCCTGAATCGTAGAGGCGGGACATGGCATCGGCCTTGTTGTTCTTTGAACCTGGGCGATAGGTCAGCGTGAAGTCAAAGCTTGTAAAGAAAAGGGACCACCTTGCTTGGCGAGGATTCAGACTCCTCATTGTCCGTATGTCCTCCAGCTACCGATGGTCGGTGAGGATGACAAATGGTTCCTTGGCACCCTCCAGCCAGTGTCTCCACTCCTCTAATGCCAACATCCACGCCAGGAGCTCATGATTACCAACGTCGTAATTCCTCTCTGCAGGAGACAGTTTCTTCGAGAAATATACACACGGATACAATGGCCCGCAGAGCAGTTCGATGGCTGCCGGCACCAACGGGAGAGGGTACCGATACTTTGTGGTGATTTCACTGAGTTCTCTGTAATCAATGCATGGAAGTAATCCTCCATCCTTCTTGGCCATGGAGAAGAAACCAGCCGACGCAGGCGAAGTGGATATGCGGATGAAACCTTGGAGCGCCTCTTGGATGTAATCGGCCGAGGCCCACAGCCATCGAGTTTGTCCCATTCTTCTCTGCATATCCTCTAAATCGGTGTCTGCTTGGATGAGCAGTGTTGCTGCACAGCTATTTTCAGGTCTCTCCAGAGATGTTCAAGTCCGGGCTCTGGCTGGGCCACTCAAGGACATGCAGAGACTTTTCCCGAAACCACTCCTGCGTTGTCTTGGCTGTGTGCTTAGGGTCGTTGTCCTGTTAGAAAGTGAACCTTCATCTCAGTCTGAGGTCCTGAGCGCTCTGGAACAGGTTTTCATCAAGGATCTTTCTGTTCTTTGCTCTGTTCATCTTTGCCTTCATCCTGAGTAGTCACCCAGTCCCTGCCGCTGAAAAACGTCCCCACAGATCCTCTTCACCATAATGATGGTACCAGGTTTCATCCAGACGTGATGCTCTAGGCGCCTTTTGGCAAACTCCAAGCGGACTGTCATGTGCCTTTTACTGAGGAGTGGCTTCCATCTGGCCACTCTACCATAAAGGCCTGATTGCTGAGTGCTGCAGAGATGGTTGTCCTTCTGGATGGTTCTCCCATCACCACAGAGGAACACTAGAGCTTTGTCAGAGTGACCATCAGGTTCTTGGTCACCTCCCTGACCAAGGCCCTTCTCCGATTTTTCCAAACTTCTTCCATTGATTGATGGAGGCCACTGTGTTCTTGGGGACCTTCAATGCTGCAGAAATGATTTAGTGGCCATCTCCAGATCTGTGCCTCAACACAATCGTGTCTTGGAGCTCTACTGATAATTCATTTGACCTCATGGCTTGTTTTTTTTCTCTGACATGCACTGTCATCTGTGGGACCTTTATATAGACAGGTGTGTGCCTTTCCAAATCATGTCCAATCAATTGAATTTACCAATCAAGTTGTAGAAACATCTCAAGGATGATCAATGGAAACAGGATGCAGCTAAGCTCAATTTCAAATCTCATAGCAAAGGGTCTAAATTCTTACATAAATAAGGTATTTTATTTTTTTGTTTTATATAAATTTGTAAAAATAGCTAAAAAACTGTTTTCTTTTTGTCATTATAAGGTATTGCGTGTAGACTGCTGAGGAAAACATGTATTTATCGCTCTAGACTACAATTGTGTAGTCTAGAGCGATTTTCTAGGTTAGCTGGCCAGCTATTGTCGTTCTTATAACGTAGCTAGCCAGCTAGCCCCCGAATAGCAGCACTGTAGTAACTATTACAGTACAACGGTTTGTTTTGTTTGATCGTAGCTAGCTAGCTACATAGCCGTCTTTGTATCTAAGACAATTGTGTAGTCTAGAGCGATTTTCTAGGTTAGCTGGCCAGCTATTGTCGTTCTTTTAACGTAGCTAGCCAGCTAGCCCCCGAATAGCAGCACTGTAGTAACTATTACAGTACAACGGTTTGTTTTGTTTGATCGTAGCTAGCTAGCTACATAGCCGTCTTTGTATCTAAGACAATTGTGTAGCCTATAGCGATTTTCTAGGTTAGCTAGCCAGCTATTGTCGTTCTTTTAAGGTAACGTAACGCAATCAACCTGCTAGCTAGCCAGCTAGCCCCCGAATAGCAGCACTGTAGAAACTATTACACTCGACGGAACGACTTGATTAGTGTAGTGTCAACATCGCAGCCACTACCAGCTAGCCTACTCCAGCAGTACTGTATCATTTCAATCATTTTAGTCAATAAGATTCTTGCTACGTAAGCTTAACTTTCTGAACATTCGAGACGTGTAGTCCACTTGTCATTCCAATCTCCTTTGCATTAGCGTAGCCTCTTCTGTACCCTGTCAACTATGTGTCTATCTATCCCTGTTCTCTCCTCTCTGCACAGACCATACAAACGCTCCACACCGCGTGGCCGCGGCCCCCCTAATCTGGTGGTCCCAGCGCGCACGACCCACGTGGAGTTCCTGGTCTCCGGTAGCCTCTGGAACTGCCGATCTGCGGCCAACAAGGCAGAGTTCATCTCAGCCTATGCCTCCCTCCAGTCCCTCGACTTCCTGGTACTGACGGAAACATGGATCACCACAGATAACACTGCTACTCCTACTGCTCTCTCTTCGTCCGCCCACGTGTTCTCGCACACCCCGAGAGCTTCTGGTCAGCGGGGTGGTGGCACCGGGATCCTCATCTCTCCCAAGTGGTCATTCTCTCTCTCTCCCCTTACCCATCTATCTATCGCCTCCTTTGAATTCCATGCTGTCACAGTTACCAGCCCTTTCAAGCTTAACATCCTTATCATTTATCGCCCTCCAGGTTCCCTCGGAGAGTTCATCAATGAGCTTGATGCCTTGATAAGCTCCTTTCCTGAGGACGGCTCACCTCTCACAGTCCTGGGCGACTTTAACCTCCCCACGTCTACCTTTGACTCATTCCTCTCTGCCTCCTTCTTTCCACTCCTCTCCTCTTTGACCTCACCCTCTCACCTTCCCCCCTACTCACAAGGCAGGCAATACGCTCGACCTCATCTTTACTAGATGCTGTTCTTCCACTAACCTCATTGCAACTCCCTCCAAGTCTCCGACCACTACCTCGTATCCTTTTCCCTCTCGCTCTCATCCAACACTTCCCACACTGCCCCTACTCGGATGGTATCGCGCCGTCCCAACCTTCGCTCTCTCTCCCCCGCTACTCTCTCCTCTTCCATCCTATCATCTCTTCCCTCTGCTCATACCTTCTCCAACCTTTCTCCTGATTCTGCCTCCTCAACCCTCCTCTCTTCCCTTTCTGCATCCTTTGACTCTCTATGTCCCCTATCCTCCAGGCCGGCTCGGTCCTCCCCTCCCGCTCCGTGGCTCGATGACTCATTGCGAGCTCACAGAACAGAGCTCCGGGCAGCCGAGCGGAAATGGAGGAAAACTCGCCTCCCTGCGGACCTGGCATCCTTTCACTCCCTCCTCTCTACATTTTCCTCCTCTGTCTCTGCTGCTAAAGCCACTTTCTACCACTCTAAATTCCAAGCATCTGCCTCTAACCCTAGGAAGCTCTTTGCCACCTTCTCCTCCCTCCTGAATCCTCCTCCCCCCCCTCCTCCCTCTCTGCAGATGACTTCGTCAACCATTTTGAAAAGAAGGTCGACGACATCCGATCCTCGTTTGCTAAGTCAAACGACACCACTGGTTCTGCTCACACTGCCCTACCCTGTGCTCTGACCTCTTTCTCCCCTCTCTCTCCAGATGAAATCTCGCTTCTTGTGACGGCCGGCCGCCCAACAACCTGCCCGCTTGACCCTATCCCCTCCTCTCTTCTCCAGACCATTTCCGGAGACCTTCTCCCTTACCTCACCTCGCTCATCAACTCATCCCTGACCGCTGGCTACGTCCCTTCCGTCTTCAAGAGAGCGAGAGTTGCACCCCTTCTGAAAAAACCTACACTCGATCCCTCCGATGTCAACAACTACAGACCAGTATCCCTTCTTTCTTTTCTCTCCAAAACTCTTGAACGTGCCGTCCTTGGCCAGCTCTCCCGCTATCTCTCTCAGAATGACCTTCTTGATCCAAATCAGTCAGGTTTCAAGACTAGTCATTCAACTGAGACTGCTCTTCTCTGTATCACGGAGGCGCTCCGCACTGCTAAAGCTAACTCTCTCTCCTCTGCTCTCATCCTTCTAGACCTATCGGCTGCCTTCGATACTGTGAACCATCAGATCCTCCTCTCCACCCTCTCCGAGTTGGGCATCTCCGGCGCGGCCCACGCTTGGATTGCGTCCTACCTGACAGGTCGCTCCTACCAGGTGGCGTGGCGAGAATCTGTCTCCTCGCCACGCGCTCTCACCACTGGTGTCCCCCAGGGCTCTGTTCTAGGCCCTCTCCTATTCTCGCTATACACCAAGTCACTTGGCTCTGTCATAACCTCACATGGTCTCTCCTATCATTGCTATGCAGACGACACACAATTAATCTTCTCCTTTCCCCCTTCTGATGACCAGGTGGCGAATCGCATCTCTGCATGTCTGGCAGACATATCAGTGTGGATGACGGATCACCACCTCAAGCTGAACCTCGGCAAGACGGAGCTGCTCTTCCTCCCGGGGAAGGACTGCCCGTTCCATGATCTCGCCATCACGGTTGACAACTCCATTGTGTCCTCCTCCCAGAGCGCTAAGAACCTTGGCGTGATCCTGGACAACACCCTGTCGTTCTCAACCAACATCATGGCGGTTGCCCGTTCCTGTAGGTTCATGCTCTACAACATCCGCAGAGTACGACCCTGCCTCACACAGGAAGCGGCGCAGGTCCTAATCCAGGCACTTGTCATCTCCCGTCTGGATTACTGCAACTCGCTGTTGGCTGGGCTCCCTGCCTGTGCCATTAAACCCCTACAACTCATCCAGAACGCCGCAGCCCGTCTGGTGTTCAACCTTCCCAAGTTCTCTCACGTCACCCCGCTCCTCCGCTCTCTCCACTGGCTTCCAGTTGAAGCTCGCATCCGCTACAAGACCATGGTGCTTGCCTACGGAGCTGTGAGGGGAACTTCACCGCAGTACCTCCAGGCTCTGATCAGGCCCTACACCCAAGCAAGGGCACTGCGTTCATCCACCTCTGGCCTGCTCGCCTCCCTACCATTGAGGAAGTACAGTTCCCGCTCAGCCCAGTCAAAACTGTTCGCTGCTCTGGCCCCCCAATGGTGGAACAAACTCCCTCACGACGCCAGGACAGCGGAGTCAATCACCACCTTCCGGAGACACCTGAAACCCCACCTCTTCAAGGAATACCTAGGATAGGATAAGTAATCCTTCTTCTCACCACCCCCCCTTAATGATTTAGATGCACTATTGTAAAGTGGCTGTTCCACTGGATGTCAGAAGGTGAATTCACCAATTTGTAAGTCGCTCTGGATAAGAGCGTCTGCTAAATGACTTAAATGTAATGTAAATGTAAATTTATTCAATTTTAGAATAAGGCTGTAACGTAACAACATGTGGAAAATGTCAAGAGGTCTGAATACTTTCCGAAGGCACTGTATATAAAGATATCCCCTGATATTGACCAGTTTCACCCAGTGTAATGTTCCCAGGATGAACAACAGCAATGCCAGCAAGTGCTTGGCTGCTCTTACAAGTCAAGTGGCACTTCCCATGGGCCTTTAAGTAATGACCTGTCCACAAATGTGAGCTTGGTATTTGTTTGAGCCTCCTATCCCGCTAGCATAATGGATTAATATATTTATGTTGTAGGTGTGTTTTTGTGTGCATGTATGTCTCCAGGTGTTCAAATGTTCCCTCAAATGTTCCCAAATGTTCCCTTAGCTTGGTCACACACTTGAACTTTTATTTAATCAAGGGAGAGCATCCTTGCTGGTGGTGGTGTACAGCACTGATTAGATTCGGAGATTGAGAGCCATTACAGAAGGTTGGAGTCGGCTAATGACTTAAGTGCTGTTGCATTTTCCTTTCTCTTGAGGAAGTGATTTATCTGGGCAGGGTACTTGCCCTGAACCTCGGAGCACCTAGCAGTGAATGGAGACACCGATAGATCCATAGATCATATCACCCCACTTTGGCCCTTTCACGATAAGCATGTATCTCTGATATCAGGATTTACGGTCTCTGTACATCAGATGTGATTTTTGTCATCCATATTGGTGTACTTTGTAATGTTCAAAGGTGTCTATATCCTCATAAATCTTTTTCTGTCTTTAAAAGGTTAAATATTTTGCTGGCATCATCTTAATGTTATATAGTACTTACTGTACTTCTGATAATCCCTTGCAAAGAACAACAGTAAAACTTTTAAACTAATGAATTAACTAGAAATGTCCTGAAGAAAATGTTTGCTTTAGCAGTCTAAATGTATGGATGTGTCCGGAGACCTACATTTGCATCCTAAATAGTAGGCTGTTTGGGTATGCAAAAATAGAATGTGTTCTAGTAGGGTTACATTTTAAATTGTTGTATGACATCCTGAATGCCAGGATGTCATACACATTTCGGCTTTTCATCTAGTACAAATTTGCTGCATGCTATTGAGGAAGAGAACAGTGTTTACAGATCCACGTGTGTTTGACAAACAGCGGATAATCATATAAGGGGATGGGCTGTACCAAAAAGAACGAATGGTGTGAACCCATACATGTCCTGAACTTTGTTGGAAGAATCGGACCAAAATGTAGCGTGGTTTGAGTTTATCATCTTTTATTATGAGAACCGCCACAAAAACGAGCAAAGAAACAAACATGCAGCTTTGCCCCCCCCCACAGGTGCAGACCCCGGCCGCAAAACCTGACTCTATAGTGGAGGGTCCGGGTGGGCATCTAGTCTCGGTGGCGGCTCCGGTGCGGGACGTAGACCCCGCTCCGCTCGCGGATCTGCCTGCTTCGGTGGCGACTCTGGTGCGGGGATCGTCGCCTGAAGCTCCGGACCATGGATCGCTGCTGGAGGAACAAACCATGGATCATTGCCGGGGACCGTAGATCGTTGCCGGAGGAACCAGGCCATGGATCGTTGCCGGAAGCTCCGGCCCGTAGATCATCGCCGGAGTAACCGGACCGGGAACCCTCACTGAAGGCTCTGGACTGGGAACCCTCGCAGGAGGCTCTGGACTGGGAACCCTCACTGGAGGCTCTGGACCATGGTTCATCACTGGAGGCTCTGGGCCATGGATCATCACTAAAGGCTTCGGCCATGGATCATCACAGGAGGTTCCGGGCCATGGATCATCACTGGAGGCTCCGGGCCATGGATCATCACTGAAGGCTCTGGGCCATGGATCATTACTGGAGGCTCCGGGCCATGGATCATCACTGGAGGTTCCGGGCCATGGATCATCGCTGGGGGCCCCGGACTGGGAACCGTCGCTGGAGGCCCCGGACTGGGAACCATCGTTGACGTCTCCGGACTGCAGACCATCACTGGAGGCCTGGTGCGTGGAGCTGGCACAGGGCGTACCAGGCTGGGGAGACACACTGGAGGTCTGGAGTGTAGAGCTGGCACAATGTGTCCTGGACAGATGACAATCTTATCATGGCAAGTGCGGGGAGCTGGCACAGGACGCACTGGGCTGCGGAGGAGCACTGGAGACACAGTGCATAGAACCGACACAGGACGTACTGGGCCGTGGAGGCGCACTGGAGGTCTGGAGCGTAGAGCTGGCACAACATGCCCTGGACAGATGACAACCTTCGCACGGCAAGTGCAGGGAGCTGGCCCAGGACGCACCTGGCTGTGGAGGCACACTGGAGACACAGTGTGTAGAACCGGCACACATTGTACCGGAACGATGACATGCACCTCAAAGCGAGTGTGGAGAGCTGGCACAGGACGTACTGGGCTGTGGAGGCACACTGGAGACCTGGTGCGTGGAGCCGGCACAGATGGGACCGGACAGATGACACGCTCCTCAGGACGAATACGGGGAGCTGACATAGGTGGCATCGGATGGCAAACACGCTCCTCAGTGCGAATGTCTTGCCTCCCCAGCCAAACCAACAGCTCTTCCGCTTCACTCTCTTCACATTTCGCCAACCACTCCTCGAAGGTCTCTATCTCACTGCTTCGTTCACTCTCTCTCAATCTATCCAACGCTTCCTCCATGGTCTCTAACTCACCCCTCAGCGTCGCCGACCACCCCGTGTAACCCCCCCAGAAAATTGGGGAAGCTGCTTCTTGGGCCTACGTCGTGGACGCGAACCCCGGTGTCGTAGCTGTCCCTCCTTCGCTGCTTCCGCCTGCTTCCATGGCAGGCTTTTGTCTCCTGCCATTATTTCGTCCCAAGTCCAGGATGTCCTCCACTCCTGGCTTTCCTCCCAGACCCAGGATCCCTGCTCCTCCTGGGCACGCTGCTTGGTCTGTGGGTGGTGGGATCTTCTGTCACCAACGTTGATGGAAGAATCGGACCAAAATGCAGCGTGGTTTGGGTTCATCATCTTTAATGAGAACCGCCACAAAAACAATAAAGAGCAAAGAAATGAATGTGCAGCTTTGTCGTGCTCAACGGCAACAATACAAAAACAAGATCCCACAACCACCAGGTGGGAAAAGGCTGCCTAAATATGACAACGATAGACAACTGCCTCTGATTGGGAACCATACCAAGCCAACCTAGAAATAAAGAAACTAGAATGCCCACTCTAGTCACACCCCGACCTAACCAAAATAGAGAATAAAGGATCTCTAAGGTCAGGGCGTGACAATACAATTGCGCATTAGTTGAAGCATTTTCAGTATGGGTGAGCCTAGTATGTTGATATTTGTTGCTTACTGCATACATTTTTACTAAACTGTATGTTCTAAATAGTATGCAGTATGATTAGTACACAGTATAATATGTACACAAAAAAATGCAACATATTAAAAGTCCATGTAGCTTAAATATCCAAGTTGGCTGGACTTCAAATTGGGAAATTGTTGAGCACACGTGGAATTAAGCAAATCAGTTTTGCTCAATTTGAGTTGAATTTGAAAAACAATCTTGAGTAAATTGAAGTTTGCCTTTGCAACACAAACAACTTATTTAGCTATCTTGTGTGGTTAAGTTTGATGATGAGACCCGCAACTTAAAATACTATGTTGGCTTAAATACATTTGTCTCATTAACATATTACCCAGTGGGCCTTTCTGCAAGTTGTATTTCACTTTATTTTAGACAATTTACTTGTCAGGGGACAGTTTTTCCCCAGTCATGTCATTTTATTAATGGGATTCCAGTAGTTAAATACATGTAATTACAGTTTATTTTCCCCAAAGTTACTTTCCCGTATGAGATTAGACACTCAGAATTGTTTTTTAACCTTTTACTGCAGTGGGCTAAATCAGGGTCACACAGTGTTTCTTGGTCATCTTAAACAAATCTACTTTGAAGCAAAGGTATACACCTCATACACATAGTTATGGGCTTAAAAAGAAGTAACCTGTACCATGTCAGATATAGAGTTGAAATGCATTCAATATTGTATTCATCCCAATATTACACTTTATATACAGCACAGAAGAATGAAATACAGTGGCAAGAAGAAGTATGTGAACCCTTTGGCGTTACCTGGATTTCTGCATAAATTGGTCATCAAATTTGATTTGATCTTGATCTAAGTCACAACAACAGACAAACATAGTGTGCTTAATAAACTAATAACACACAAATGATTATATTTTTCTTGTCTATATTGAATACATCATTTGAACATTCACAGTGTATGTTGGGAAAAGTATGTGAACTCCTAGTCTAATGACTTCTCCAAAAGTCAATTGGAGTCAGGAGTCAGCTAACCTGGAGTCCAATCAATGAGACGAGGTTGGAGATGTTGGAGGGAGCTGCCTTGCCCTATTAAAAACGCTCACCAAATTGGTGGACAGATGAAACTACAGTTGAGTTGTTTGGAAGGAACACACAGCACTATGTGTGGAGAGAAAAAGACACCGCACACCAACATCAAAACCTCCTCCCAACTGTAAAGTATGGTGGAGGAAGCATCATTGTTTGGGGAAAAATGAATTCCCAAATTTATCAAGACATTTTGCAATTGAAGCTCAACAGAAGTTGGGTGATGCAGCAGGACAACAACCCAAAACACAGAAGTAAATCAACAACAGATTGGCTTCAACAGAAGAAAATATGCCTTCTGGAGTGGCCCAGTCGGTCCTGACCTCAACCCGATTGAGATGCTCTGGCATGACCTCGAGAGCAGTTCACACCAGACATCCCAAGAATATTGCTGAACTGAAACAGTTTTGTAAAGAGGAATGTTCCAAAATTCTTCATGACCGTTGTGCAGGTCTGATCCGCAACTACAGAAAAAATTTGGTTGAGGTTATTGCTGCCAAATGAGGGTCAACCAGTTATTAAATCCAAGGGTTCACATACTTTCCCCACTCTGCACTGTGAATGTTTACGCAGTGTGTTCAATAAAGACAGGAAAATGTGTAATTGTTTGCATGTTATTAGTTTAAGCAAACTGTGTTTGTCTATTGATGTGACCTAGATGAAGATCAGATCAAATTGTATGACCAATTTATGCAGAAATCCAGGTATTTCCAAAGGGTTCACATACTTTTTCTTGCCACTGTATTAACCATTGATTAATGTTGATTAATTATGAAACGATGAAAATATTAATAACATTCCACCCATGAGGCCACTAGGTCATTTGACTGCAGGAAAGGGCTACATTACAACTTTGACTTCAAAATCATCACTTCTTACAGTATCATAAACCTTGGGTGTTGTCATGAAAACCACATGAAATACAAACACATAGCAATCCAGGACAAATCTGAAAGGCTCCCTCTCCTCGAAATGAGGAAATCATTCAATTTGTTCTGTAGTAAGTTCCACTAGGATGGGTGAGCTGAACCAAGCTGGAAGAGGCCAGTCATGTAAGGTTACTGTGTCAACTCCAAACTCAAAAGGTTGTTTTTCAAGAGAGAACATTGTGGACTCATGATTCCCATGGCTGCTCGTGCTGCACACTGACATAGATGCAGGAATACTCATTCTCTCACTCTCATGCACGCACGCACGCACGCACACACACACGCACACACAAACACACACACCCTCTCTCTTCCATCAGCAGTAGGGGCTGGGACCCCTGGACGGTCCATTTTGCAGTGATTTAGTGCCTGTGACATCGGCCCGGCTCACTCTTCAATAGCACTAAAAGGTTCATCCTGTCTAATGGGGTTCCTCTGCGACGCATGCAGGGAAATGCCCCCCCCCCCACTCTCCTCCTCTTACACACGCTCTCTCTCTCTCTCTCTCTCTCTCTCTCTCTCTCTCTCTCTCTCTCTCTCTCTCTCTCTCTCTCTCTCTCTCTCTCTCTCTCTCTCTCTCACACACTCACACTCACACGCACACACTGTGTATACCAAACATTAGGAACGCCTTCCTAATATGTAGTTGCACCCCCTCCCCCTTTTTGCCCTCAGAACAGCCTCAATTTGTCGGGGCATGGACTCTACAAGGTGTCGAAAGCGTTCCACAGGGATGTTGGCCCATGTTGACTCCAATGCTTCCCACAGTTGTGTAAAGTTGGCTAGATGTCCTTTTGGTGGTGGACCATTCTTGATACAAACGGGAAACTTTTAAGCGTGAACCCCAGCAGCATTGCAGGTCTTGACAGGTCTTGACACAAACTGGTGCACCTGGCACCTACTACCATACCCCGTTCAAAGGCACTTAAATATTTTGTCTAGCCCATTCACCCTCTGAATGGCACACATACACAATCCATGTCTCAATTGTCTCAAGCCTTAAAATCCTTCTTTAACCTGTCTCCTACCTTTCATCTACACTGATTGAAGTGGATTTTTGATCAATAAGGATTCATAGATTTTACCTGGATTTACCTGGTCAGTCTATCTCACGGAAAGAGCAGGTGTCCTTAATGTTTTCTATACTCAGTGTACACACACACACGCTCATATGCACGTACGCATACACACTTGATGATGCTTTGCCCACTAATGAAAAGGAAGGGGAATTAGACGACGCCAACTGACGAACAGTTTTGTAATTGCTTTTGGTAAACAACTTTCGTTGTCATCACTGATTCTGCATTGATTCCCCGTTGTCCACTTCATTTGTCCACTGTAGAGGGATAATCAGGGATTTATCCACATTCAAGAGGGACTGGGGCAGAGATAATCATCATAAAGCATTAGCCATGTTATCATAATTCATACCACTGTTGTCTTTTGGCATGAGGGGTATAACATGTTACCTTAATAAAGCATATAGGAACCCTCTATAAACCCTTCATAAGGGTACCTTCATTTAAAGTGTTACTGTGGATCATTTAGAAAGACTCGTGTTCATACATTAAAACCAATTATCAGATGATTCAAATCTAAAATCTTGGTTCTTATGACGTAAAATCCTATCATTCTGAGGAGTTGAAGCCGTTGCAGTGATTTGTATTCATGACGGGAAATAAATCCTCTTTTGTTCAACCACTCATATCATTGTGAACTTAGTTGAGTAGAACAATTTGAGTTTCAGCCTGAGACGGCGGAATTGACTGGTGAGTAGCACCAACCCAGGAGTGGATGGGACTGCAGTATACCGTCGTTCCCAGTAGATGGCCCTGCCTACAAGTACTTTGCTGTGAGCTTATCGATTTGGAATTTGAAAAATAGCATGCATGTAACATTTTTGGAAGCCTATAAAATATTTATTGCTGGGGATGGTTTCTGTGGCCATTCATAAGATTAGCTCCGGTTTAATGAATGACCTCAATGCAAATGTGGATATCAAATGGTCCAAATGACAGTGGATTTTGTGAATGGAGCACTTAGTGACAAAAGAATGACGTCATTGCAAAGCCATATCCCTTATTAGTGTGCCAGAAGTAAGGGCCATCGTCCCATTGGCTCGCGGATGCATCTCATCGACGGGATTGGCCGACAGGAGATAATTAAACACCTACACAGTCAATGCACATATCTAAGTGGTGGATATATAGGCTTGTGCATCGGCACTGCATGCAACACAACCAAGAGTTGGTCTTCAAGTTGAGAGAAGTCAACTTAGGCGTTTCATATAAAGCTACATATATTTTTTTGCCCGTTGATTAACACGAAAGGTAAGTGGATACTTTAAACCAGATTCAAATGGTGGACGGACTGGTTTTGGATGGAAGGTTGACTTAATGGGTTGTGTCTTAGTGCTCCATTGTAACTTGTCAGATATGGAGAGTGTTGACCTGAGTTTTGGTGCAGTGTGATGTGATGGTGACGTTAACGGGATTGAAGTGTGGCCGCAGGGGTCACAACTCTCCCTCAGTGAGGGTCCGGTCTGCTCTGTGGTGGAGGCAGAACAGAAAAGAGGGAAAGAAAGATATAGAGAAAATGTGCATAAGAGCGAGTGAAAGACCAAATAGTGAGTTAGAGAGAGAAAAAGACAGAAAGAAACTGTGAGTAAGCTAGAAACAGAGCGAGAGAGAGAGGGATGGGTGAGTGGAGGCTGGAGGCTCTCTGAGAGGAGAGATGGAATGCCTGTGTGTGAGAGAGTGGTAGCAGCTCATTACACTAATGCACTGGTCACCCCCCCCCTCCCCCCCCGGGAGTTGGCACGCTGGATGGAGCCACTCTCCCCTCACAGCGGCTAGCTAATGCTACGTCCCCTCGCACTGAGCAACAGGCTTGGACCCCGTTCATGCCTGGACATGCCAAGGCTCAACTCAGAGAATGTCCTGTCCTGTACTGGGCATGGCGAGACGGAGGGATAGTTCGCTCCATGGAGAAGAGTGCAGGACTATCACGTGGACCAGTTTCCTTTTGGCTGTTTGGATGGAGGGTGTCATGGAGCGATAGAAGGATGGATGTGTAGCTTGAGAGATCAGTGGTACTGAGTTGAACTAGCACGGTAGAGCGGCGGCTGCGGTCTCAATACAGAGTTAGAAAGAGCCATCAATGTGGTAGCTCACTTCACATTTAACGAAGGAATCCTTTAAAAACTATTTGTGTTACATTAGCCGTACAATGCTTCATCTCATTCTGGTAAATGTACACTGATCGTTATTGTGATGGCGACCTGCTTCTCTCTTGTTAAATGTAGATGTTAATGTAATTGTATCAAGTCTGTGGAGCTCATGGGACTGTCTCTTTGCTGTAGGGAACCATGGTTATGTTGAAGATTTCTGCTTTCCTTGTTGCTTATGCCCTGGTCATTTGCCAGATGTACAGCTCACAAGCAGCCCCCTCCAGGTGAGACAGACAGACTTGCTGACAGACAGACGGAAATTACAAAATTACACTCAACGCACACACACACACACACACACACACACACACACACACACACACACACACACACACACACACACACACACACACACACACACACACACACACACACACACACACACACACACACCACACTTGTTTAATATGACAAGTACTACCAAATATACATTTATTATTTAATAATGAACATTTTGAGTGACATTTTGGGGGAAATTCACATTTTTTTTCTGTGATAAAAGGAATATAATACATATATTTTCTTCTGTGAATTTAGACTACAGATTTTTTTTGTAATTTAGTCTACTATCACAAATACATGAATTCATGTTCCTTAATCCAATATCACAGACGGGCACTCAAGTTAAGTGTAAAAGGGCTGTAATAAAATGAAAAACACAATAAAAAAAACAAGTAATTTAATTTAGAAGAGATACATTTGATATATAAAAACATCCAAGCCACTCCCCGTTCTCATGAAGCCATTGATTTAGTCATAAATCTGAATTTGGTCGCCAGTCGGCCCTTTTAATGTTTTCAATGTTGGCTAGGGTCCCTTCCAGTCCCACGTCATACCTTTTAGACTTAGTGACGCTCCGTGCATGTTATTTTTTTATTTTTTTTTACTGCGGGTGATAACTTTAGTTTGTTTTTATGCGGATCTCTGTGCTTCACCCACCCTCTTCCTTCCTCCACTAGACCGGGCATAGAGTCCATGACAGACCGAGTCACCCTTACGGACTACGAGGCAAGGAGGTTACTCAACGCCATAGTCAAGGAGTTTGTGCAGATGACAGCCGAAGAGCTGGAGCAGCAAGAGAATGAAGGCAACGAAGGCAACAGGTACAGACAACTGCTTCTTCTTCCTTTCTGCATTCTTAACAATACCTGAGTTTGCCTCCTAGCTCAGGGTTACTACCAATTAAGGGATTGATGATGAATTAAACGTGATGGTCAGTATTTTACGGTAAGAGCTACTTTCACATGGAGTGGAAGTTTTAAGCTAAGAATGAACTCGCACAATTGTAACTACCATTTTGTTACCTGTCCGGAGATATGTCTTTTAGCCACCTTAGCAGTGTGTCCTGCTGGAGTTTATTGTAAGCCATACAGAGAGGTATGTGCTCAGAGAAATTGGTTCTCTCCATTTTAAGGAGGGATATCCAACCCAATCCCCCCCAACAATATCTCTATCGTAACCCTCCCGCATGGATGAGTTTGATTTATTCATTTATTTGAATGGACGAACGTTAACAGCCTGTTTGCCTGCTGAAAATATTATATTAGCTGGGGAATGCTTAACCTTGATGGATAACTGCATGCTCTCAGTAAGTTGAGGCAGAAAGAGTCGCATGACAGCGGGAAGCTATACCCGTTCTGTTCTGCTTGGGTTGATATGAGAGGGTGGGTGTGACGACGTCAATGGAGTTGGGGCATGGGGGTTTGATATGTCAAAAGTTCTTCAAGTGATTGGAAGGGAAGCATGATGTTTTGGAAATGTTCATTTCTTGCCTATGACAGCATGTCTGACAATGCATTTTGTAGGGGAAATGCATGAAGGAAAGGGGATGATACAGTACTAACATGAGCGATAGAGAGAGCGACAGAGAGAGTGTGTGTGCGGGAGAGAGAGAAATCTGCATGTGTCCTGCTACTATGAGCCTGTTTTCTGCATGTTTATCTCTCCCCTCTGACAGCATGGAAAGGCCCATTACCAAGCGCTGCTCTAACCTCAGCACCTGCGTGCTGGGCAAACTGTCCCAGGACCTGCACAAATTACAAACGTTTCCCCGCACGGACGTGGGCGCGGGCACGCCTGGCAAGAAACGCAGCGCGCCCGAGAGCGAACGCTATGCAAGCTACGGGAAGACATTTGACAGCATCTAACCCTCCGCCCTCCTCCTCTTCCCTCTCTTTTCATGATAACGTCCTCCTGGTTTGTGTTTGACAAGTCTCAGTTGCATGTGGATTTTTCCTGCTTGATTGACCTAAGAGCGAATCTCCCATTGCAACCCCCACTTCTTCATTTTTGTATTCTTTTGACAATTCCTTTCCGTTTTCGGATAAGAATGACATGTTGTATCTGTTCAGACAATCAACTCTTCTAAATTGCAATTATTCAAAAGAATGAATCAACATATCGATTTTTTTTCAGTGTGTATATTCATATAATTGGATTGCATTTCAAATTCCTGATAACCCAAATTCCTAAGAGATAACCTAAGTAATATTCAACCATAATAAATAGTTTCTTCATGCCTCACCATGTTTCTTGTTCAATAAACCTATTTTTCTACCAGGAAGGCTTTTACTTTTTATTCTTAAGAAATAGAATATTAGTAATTAAACAATTTGTTTTATGGACCTAGCTTTGGCTCTTCCAACAGCAGCGTTTAATATTTTTTCATTGCAGGATAGAGTAAATCATAGTTAATATAGCATTTCCATTACCCTTGAACTATCTCTAGAACCTCCACCAAGTCTCAAGGTAAGAATTATGATCGACTGAACCATTCTAATGATCTAACATTTTCAGAGACTATATTAATCCACGGTCTACTTGTATGTGTTTAGTTGTAATTGTTCTACTCCTGTTAATGACAATGACACTTTCGTTTTAATGGAGGTGTCGTAAAGCAGATGTTTTAATTACATTGAACCGTATTGCTTGATTAGATAAGGAAATAGTGTGTGTGTTTGATAGGGTGTGTGTTTGTGCGTGTGCTTGAGTATGTGTACAGTTGTAAGTGTCTGGCATGAGTGCGAACACAAATGCTTTTGTGCATCTGTGTACTGTATGTGTATGAGGTACTGTTAACCCTGTCTCCATTCCTGAAGCAGCGTTACAGCACAGAAGCGAGCCTGCAACACGGCCACCTGTGTGACTCATCGCCTGGCAGACTTCCTGAGCCGGTCGGGGGGCATGGGCAACAGTAACTTTGTCCCCACCAATGTGGGCTCCAAGGCTTTCGGCCGGCGGAGGAGAAACACCCAGATGTGAACATTCCGACAACCTTCAGGGATACGGTGAATACTCATCCTCCTCGTGTTTGTCCTTTCTGTCTCTGTTCTTTCAGCTATCTCTTATTTAAATTCGGTAGCTTTTTAATTAGTTAAATGCCTGACCTCACCATAGGCAAATAGTTTACTTGACTAAATTAAGATAGCATTTAAAAAAAAAAAAGATTATACATTGAGAATTGATTTCCTGTGTTAATTAAAAATAATTGCTGGGTCTTATTTTTTGTTCAGAGGTGTACGATGTGTGACAGACAGAAGGCGCTGGGCTCTAAGTTGTTGACATGTCCGTTCTCTCTTCCTCTCTCCCTTCCCTTTCAGAGGTTGATCCTTCTTAACGCGATGACATCAGAACATATCTGGGGGAGAACAACAAAACAAACAAAGAGAAAAAACACACTGGCCCCTTCATCCACTCCCCCACATCTACAGAAATAAACCCCTTCCGATATTAGGACTCCTCCTCTCAATACCATAATGTTATGAAACTTTAATTTAGCTTTTGGCAAACCAGAGAAAAAAAGGGGGAGAATGACAGCAACCTCCATTATGTACATTGACAGCTGAATCCCCAAATCCCAAAGAAAATTTCCAGATTCCTTTTTTATTTTTTATGACATGAAATTCATTTAAAATGAATTGGAAAAAAGCACCAGTGCTTATTTATTATGATTTATTCTGTCTATAGAGCACATTTGTACCATGTGAACCATTCTCCCCGTCACTCATCCCTCCCTGTTCCCACCGGCACCTGTTTGCTGTGCTGTGCCCTGCAGGGATCGACATTAAAGATCAGCCTTCCCTAGGCTCCCTCACAACGGCTGTGTCTTGTGCCTTGATGTAAAACACTTTACATCACATGACTGTATAGTATGTATCAAGATTATAAGAAGACCATGAAGAGAATGACACCGGGAAAAAAATATTAAAGAGATTAATATTGTAACAATTGTGAATTTCAGCAAGATTAAAATGTATTTTAGATACATTCGGGTTTGGGGTACTTGTGTTGTTCTTCAAGGTTTAACGAAGTATTTAGGTGAAGAGAGAACCGTTGTGTTGTTGATCTTTTTTTTTTCATCTTTACTGTACGTGCGATGAGTAGCTTTCAGACCATGCCGATTTCTCCTGAACTCTCATGGACTCTCCTGAACTCGTGAATGCATTGGTCTCACTGTGTGACACGTTGGGAATTCGACAGCACAGAAATCTGTCCAAACTAGTTCAGTCCAAACCGCTCACACTGTTTTAAACACACTGTACACAACTTATGCAAATGGTCCTGTGACACATCCATTTCCATACAAAAGACAAAACTTTCATAGTAAATCCCCAAAATGGAAACCAATAATACTAGTTTGAAGATAACATGAACACATTCATATGAGTTTGAATAAGAAAATACAACTATAAAATAAGAGACAATTAGAAATGAATTGCTCAATAAAATCAGCAAAACCTTAACCTTGGTCTTGCTCAGTTTTTGAAAATTTGTTTTATTGTCTCCATCAGACAATTCAAGTGTAAATTGTATGATAAATTGTTTTAGCTTAAGAGGCACAACCCTCCTCCAACCAGCTGTTTCTCTGAGTCAATGAAGGCTTATAAGGATTCTATTACATTTCCATATTTCCATGATATCTATTTTTACATTTACCGCTTACTGGGCACACCACTTCATTTCAACATGGATATATTTGGTTGAGACGTTGATCAAAAGTTAGTGATAACACATTGGAAATTCAACTATGTTTTCAACAATCTAAAAGAACAACCAAATTCCAATGGAAAAACAATGTTTGATTTTTGATTTAGTTGTCACACATGTCTTGGGCTGTGCTTTGTTAATACCCTGGATGGGAGACAAGGGTAGCTGTATCAATTCTCCAGTAGGAGGTGCTACCAGCATATTTTTTTAAATAGTGGATATAAAATTGAAGATCTGGTGTTGTTTTAAAGGTACAAATTGAACACACACTACCGGTCAAAAGTTTTAGAACACCTACTCATTCAAGGGTTAGTCTTTATTTTGACTATTTTCTACATTGTAGAATAATAGTGAAGACATCAAAACTAAGAAATAACACATATGGAATCATGTAGTAACCAAAAAAGTGTTAAACAAATCAAAATATATTTTACATTTGAGATTCTTCAAATAGCCACAGTCTTGTACAGTCTTGGCATTCTCTTAACCAGCTTCACCTGGAATGCTTTTCCAACACTCTTGAAGGAGTTCCCACATATGCTGAGCACTTGTTGGCTGCTTTTCCTTCACTCTGCAGTCTGACTCATCCCAAACCATCTCAATTGGGTTGAGGTTGGGGGATTAGGGAGGCCAGGTCATCTGATGCAGCACTCCATCACTCTCCTTTTTGGTAAAATAGCCCTTACACAGTCTGGAGGTGTTTTGGGTCATTGTCCTGTTGAAAAAACAAATGATAGTCCCACTAAGCCTAGACCAGATGGGATGGAGTATTGCTGCAGAATGCTGTGGTAGCTGTGCTGGTTAAGTGTGCCTTGAATTCTAAATAAATCACTGACAGTGTCAGCAGCAAAGCACCCCCACACCATCACACCTCCTCCTCCATGCTTAATGGTGGGAAATACAAATGCGGAGATAATCCGTTCACCCACACCGCGTCTCACAAATACACGGCGAATGGGACCAAATATCTCAAATTTGAACAGATTTCCATCGGTCTAATGTCTATTGCTCATGTTTCTTGGCCCAAGCAAGTCTCTTCTTATTATTGGTGTCCTTTAGTAGTGGTTTCTTTACAGCAATTAGACCATGAAGGCCCTGAACAGTTGATGTTGAGATGTGTCTGTTACTCTGAACACTGAAGCATGCAAAGCTGTCATCAAGGCAAAGGGTGGCTATTTGATTTGTTTAACAGTTTTTTGTTTACTACATGATTCTATGTGTGTTATTTCATAGTTTTGATGTCTTCACTATTATTCTACAATGTAGAAAATAGTACAAATAAAGAAAAGCTTTGAATGAGTAGGTGTTCTAAAACTTTTGACCGGTAGTGTATATTATAGGTTTGTCTATGTTGATATTTGGTTACCATGATGACATAATCCTGTGGTTGATTTCATCCTGTGTTTTTTTAATTCACGTGGAATTGTCAAGTACAACTATTCATTTAAAGCAGGGACAGGCAACTGGTGGCCCATGGGCATCTACATTTCTTCCTTTGTATTGTCAGTCACTGACAGTAACTCAATTAGCCCATGACAGCTACCATTTTTTAAATTGGTAAGTTAAAGTCTGGGGGGCCCTTATTGATTTTGGTAGTCACTCTCACCCAGATATCATAAGTCAGGTTAAAATGTGTAGAATTTAAGGAAATTTGCTTAGAAACTGCAAACATTTCTCTGTAACCATTTGAAAATGTGTAGAATTGCAGGAAATTAGTAAAACTGCTCATTTCTCTCTCCGCCCCATGACAAAATGAGTGGAATTGCATGAAATTAGTTATACAGTTGCAAAATGTTCTCTTCGTACATGGCAAAATGTGTAGAACTGCAGCAACTTAACTCTAAAACAGATTTTTTATTTTAGAGGCCCCCAAAAGGATAGGGCTGGCTCTGATAGCATGTGTGGGTATGGATGTGGCTAAGCAGGCCTGCGGCCACTGCGACCCCATGATAAATTCAGATTTTTTTGTGTTCCTCACCCCATCAAAGTTGTCCATCCCTGATTTAAAGTGATCATTCTGTATTTGTCTGGTTTCCTAATTTAGCATTGAATTGCATTGTATTTCTTTTCTGGGACATGCTTCAAAGCTACATCACTACAGGTGTTATGGTATAGGGCGATGCTAAACTACTGTAGCCTGTCACCTTTGGATGTAGGGTTCTCTTGTTTTTACAACAAGGTTCCAACAGGTCGCGATAAAACAGCCTTTGCATAAATGGACTACACGTCACAAATCAAATTATATTGGTCACATACACATATTATGCAGATGTTATTGTGGGCATAGCGAAATGCTTGTGTTTCTAGCTCCAACAGTGCAGTAGTATCTGACAAATCACAACAATACACACAAATCTAAAAGTCAAAGAATGGAATTTTAGGCTGTGTTTCTGTACAGCACTTTGAGATATCAGCTGATGTACGAAAGGCTATATAAATAAATTTGATTTGAATTATGAAATATATAAATATTAGATTGAGCAATATCGGAGTGGCATTGACTAAACTACAGTAGAATTAAATATAGTATATACATATGAGATGAGTAAACCAGTATGTAAACATTATTTAAACATTATTGAAGTGACCAGTGTTTCATTATGAAAGTGGCCAGTGATTCCAAGTCTATGTATATAGGGCAGCAGCCTATAAGGTGCAGGGTTGCGTAACCTCGTGGAAGCCGGCGAGTGATGACTGTAATTCTGCAAGATCTACCAATATGAATTAAGAACTATTTACATTTTTGTAGTTTAGCAGACGCTCTTATCCAGAGCGACTTACAGTATTGAGTGCACACTTTGTTTTCTCCATACTGGTCCCCCGTGGGAACAATCACACAACATTACATGGTATCAGTATGGTGAAGCACAAATTAAGTAAGCGTGTGGCCTCTATTGTGAGTTACTACCAGAATACCTATAGGTCAGAGCATAATGCTTGCGTCCCAATTCTCCACTCTTTTCCAGAAGTGTGCACTTGCACACTCCCCATCATGGAGTTAAAAACATAGGATTTGTTGTAAGCATTGAATGAGGGGCCACTCTAAAGTCCATGGGGAATAAGAGTACCTCCTCCCAGCAGCCCACTGCACTGAGGCTAGGTAACACTGTCACCACCGATAAATCCACGATAATCGAGAATTTCAATAAGCATTTCTCTACGGCTGGCCATGCTTTCCTCCTGGCTATCCCAACCCCGGCCAACAGCTCCGCACTCCCCGCAGCTACTTGCCCAAGCCTCCCCAGCTTCTCCTTCACCCAAATCCAGATAGCAGATGTTCTGAAAGAGCTGCAAACCCTGGACCCATACAAATCAGCTGGGCTAAACAATCTGGACCCTCTCTTTCTAAAACTATCCGCCGCCATTGTTGCAACACCTATTACCAGTCTGTTCAACCTCTATTTTGTATCGTCCAAGATCCCTAAAGATCGGAAAGCTGCCGCATTCATCCTCCTCTTCAAAGGGGGTGACACTCTAGACCCAAACTGTTACAGACCTATATCCTTCCTGCCCTGCCTTTCTAAAGTCTTTGAAAGCCAAGTTAATAAACAGATCACTGACCATTTCGAATCCCACCGTACCTTCTCCGCTGTGCAATCCGGTTTCCGAGCTGGTCACGGGTGCACCTCAGCCACGCTCAAGGTACTAACCGATATCACAACCGCCATCGATAAAAGACAGTACTGTGCAGCCGTCTTCATAGACCTGGCCAGGGCTTTCAACTCTGTCAATTACTGTATTCTTACGGGCAGACTCAACAGCCTTGGTTTCTCAAATGACTGCCTCACCTGGTTCACCAACTACTTCTCAGACAGAGTTCAGTGTGTCAAATCGGAGGGCCTGTTGTCCGGACCTCTTCCAATCTCCATGGGGGTACCACAGGGTTCAATTCTCGGGCCGACTCTTTTCTCTGTATATATCAACGATGTCGCTCTTGCTGCGGGTGATTCCCTTATCCACCTCTACGCAGACGACACCATTCTGTATACATTTGGCTCTTCTTTGGACACTTCTTTGGAGCTTCAATGCCATACAACACTCCTTCTGTGGCCTCCAACTGCTCTTAAACGCTAGTAAAACCAAATGCATGCTTTTCAACCGTTCGCTGCCAGCACCCGCACGCCCGACTAGCATCACTACTCTGGACGGTTCTGACTTAGAATATGTGGACATCTAGAAATACCTAGGTGTCTGGCTAGACTGTAAACTCTCCTTCCAGACTCATATTAAACATCTCCAATCTAAAATTAAATCTAGAATCGGCTTCCTATTTCGCAACAAAGCCTCCTTCACTCACGCCGCCAAACATACCCTCGTAAAACTGACTATCCTACCGATCCTCAACTTCGGCGATGTCATTTACAAAATAGCTTCCAATACTCTACTCAGCAAACTGGATGCAGTCTATCACAGTGCCATCCGTTTTGTCACCAAAGCCCCTTATACCACCCACCACTGCAACCTGTATGCTCTCGTCGGCTGGCCCTCGCTACATATTCGTCACCAGACCCACTGGCTCCAGGTCATCTATAAGTCTATGCTAGGCAAAGCTCCGCCTTATCTCAGCTCACTGGTCACGATAACAACACCCACTCACAGCACGCGCTCCAGCAGTTATATCTCACTGATCATCCCCAAAGCCAACACCTCCTTTGGGCCCCTTTTCCTTCCAGTTCTTTACTGTCAATGACTGGAACGAATTGCAAAAATCGCTGAAGCTAGAGACTTAAATTTCCCTCACTAACTTTAAACATCAGCTAACTGAGTAGCTAATCAATCTCTGCAGCTGTACATAGCCCATCTGTAAATAGCCCACCCAATCTCCCTACCTCATCCCCATATTGTTTTTATTTACTTTTCTGCTCTTTTGCACACCAGTATTTCTACTTGCACATCATCATCTGCTCATCTATCACTCCAGTGTTAATTTGCTAAATTGTAATTACTTCGCTACTATGGCCTATTTATTGCCTTACCTCCTCACGCCATTTGCACACATTGTATATAGACTTGTGTTATTGACTGTATGCTTGTTCATTCCATGTGTAACTCTGTGTTGTTGTTTGTGTCGCACTGCTTTGCTTTATCTTGGCCAGGTCGCAGTTGTAAATGAGAACATGTTCTCAACTAGCTTACCTGGTTTAATGAAGGTTAAATACAAAATAAATAGAAAGGGAGTTTCCACTATTGTCAAATCCATCTTAGTGTGCAAGTGTAGACTTCGGAGAAGGGTGGAGAATCAGTATGCAGCCTACATCCACGTACTGGATCAGTGAGTTCCAGACCGCTCCAGTTAAGATGCTGCATCAGGATCTGTGTGTTCCAGACAGCTCCAGTTAAGATGCTGCATCAGGATCAGTGAGTTCCAGACCGCTCCAGTTAAGATGCTGCGTCAGGATCAGTGAGTTCCAGACCGCTCCAGTTAAGATGCTGCGTCAGGATCAGTGAGTTCCAGACCGCTCCAGTTAAGATTCTACGTCAGGATCAGTGAGTTCCAGACTGCTCCAGTTAAGATGCTGCTTCAGGATCAGTGAGTTCCAGACCGCTCCAGTTAAGATGCTGCATCAGGATCAGTGAGTTCCAGACCGCTCCAGTTAAGATGCTGTGTCAGGATCAGTGAGTTCCAGACCGCTCCAGTTATGATGCTGCGCCATGATAAGTGAGTTTCAGACAGCTCCAGTTAAGATGCTGCGTCAGGATCAGTGAGTTCCAGACCGCTCCAGTTAAGATGCTGCATCAGGATCAGTGAGTTCCAGACCGCTCCAGTTAAGATGCTGCGTCAGGATCAGTGAGTTCCAGACCGCTCCAGTTAAGATGCTGCGTCAGGATCAGTGACTTCCAGACCGCTCCAGTTAAGATGCTGCGTCAGGATCAGTGAGTTCCAGACCGCTCCAGTTAAGATGCCTTGTCAGGATCAGTGAGTTCCAGACCGCTCCAGTTAAGATGCTGCGTCACGATCAGTGAGTTCCAGACCGCTCCAGTTAAGATGCTGCATCAGGATCAGTGAGTTCCAGACCGCTCCAGTTAAGATGCTGCGTCAGGATCAGTGAGATTCAGAAAGCTCCAGTTAAGATGATGCATCAAGATCTTAGGCCTCTTTGTGAACCTGATCTGAGATAAGTGGAAACAATGAATAACAAAATCACAAGTATGTATACAGAATCTCCCAGTTGGAACAGTTTGGAGCGGACCTCTATCACACAAATCCACTGATTATACATTACAGGGAGAGGCTTTGGCAGTGAAGACTACATTAAACTCATCCATATGTTTTAGAAGTCTAATGGCACTGAAACGATGCTACATACAATATGTGCCCCTGGGGCCTTATTCACAAAGCGTCTCAGAGTAGGAGTGCTGATCTAGGATCAAGTCCCCTCAGTCCATTCATTATAATCTAAAAGGCCAAACTGATCCTAGATCAGAACTCCAACACCGAAACTCTTTATTATGAATACGGCCCCTGGTGTTTGTATGTTCCTCTATGCTATTTGTCTACACAGAGACTAGACAGAACTGTGGATCTGTGCTCCATTCCCCTCCGGCAGTATAGAGGCCTCATCTGTCATTTGGTTATTTTTACAGCCTTACCGCTGTCTCTCTCTGTCTGGGCTGGAATCAGCTACGGAGTAATCGGGGCCATGCTGGAATCCACATGGAAAGTTTTCTTGGATGACGGGGGAAAAAAACTCCATATTTTGATAATTGAGGGAGTCTGGAGGTTGAGGGCTGGATTGGGGAGAGTTGTGTGTCTTTCTCTGCAAACCATTCCCTTTTGCCAATGAGATAAACAGACATACTGTAATAGTGAACATTTGCATTTCATTGGGTCATTTCAGTTGGAAATTAGATGGTTCGTAAGAGCTAGCAGGAAACAGCAATTTCCAGAGAGAAGGATTTACCATTGCTCCAGTTCCTATAAATATACAGTACCAGTCAAAAGGTTGGACACATCTACTCATTTAAGGGTTTTTCTTTATTGTTACTATTTCCTACATTGTAGAATAATAGTTGAAGACATCAAAACTATGAAATAACACATGGAATCATGTAGCAACCAAAAAAGTGTTAAACAAATCAAAATATATTTTACATTTGATATTCTTCAAAGTAGCCACCCTTTGCCTTGATGACAGCTTTGCACACTTGGCATTCTCTCAACCAGCCTCATCCGGGAATGCTTTTCTAACAATCTTGAAGGAGTTCCCACATATGCTGAAAATTTGTTGGCTGCTATTCCTTCACTCTCCGGTCCTACTCATCCCAAACCAGCTCAATTGGGTTGAGGTCGGGTGATTTTGGAGGCCAGGTCATCTGATGCAGCACTCCATCACTCTACTTCTTGGTCAAATAGCCTTTACACAGACTGGAAGTGTGTTGGGTCATTGTCCTATTGAAAAACAAATGATAGTCCCAAAACATATGGGATGGCGTATCGCTGCAGAATGCTTTGGTAGCCATGCGGGTTAAGTGTGCCTTGAATTCTAAATAAACAAAACACCCCCACACCATCACACCTCCTCCTCCATGCTTCATGGTGGGAATCCATACATCTACGTCTCACAAAGACACGGCGGTTGGAACCAAACATCTCAAATTCAAACTCATCAGACCAAAGGACAGATTTCCACCGGTCTATTGTCCATTGCTCGTGTTTCTTGGCCTAAGCAAGTATCTTCTTATTATTGGTGTCCTTTAGTAGTGGTTTCTTTGCAGCAATTAGACCGTGAAGGCCTGATTCATGCAGGCTCCTCTGAACAGTTCATTTTGAGATGTGTCTGTTACTTGAACTCTATGAAGCATTTATTTGGGCTGGAATTTCTGAGACTGGTAACTCTAATGAACTTATCCCCTGCAGCAGAAGTAACTCTGGGTCTTCCTTTCCTGTGGTGGTCCTCATGAGAGCTAGTTTCATCATAGCGCTTGATGGTTTTTGCGACTGCACTTGAAGTAACATTCCAAATTCTTGAAATTTTCCAGATTGACTAACCCACGTCTTAAAGTAATGATGGACTGTCTTATTTTCTTTCGTTATTTGAGCTGTTCTTGACATAATATGGATTTGGTCTTTTACCTCTACCAACCCTACCTTGTCACAACACAACTGATTGGCTCAAACGCATGAAGAAGGAAAGAAATTACACAAACTAACTTTTAACAAGGCACACCTGTTAATTGAAATGCATTCCAGGTGACGACCTCATGAAACTGGTTGAGAGAATGCCAAAAGTTTGCAAAGCTGTCATCAAGGCAAAAGGTGGCTACCTTGAAGGATCTCAAATATAAAATATATTTTGATTTGAGTAGGTGTCCAAACTTTTGTTTGGTACTGTATACAACAACCCAACTCTTGTTTCAAAACCTAGGACTTTGATGCTGAGTCAGTCAATTGAACAGTCAGGATAAGTGAGGATTACCTTTACACCTTCCAATGTGACTCTCTCTGCCACATACAGTGACTTCAAACACTTACCTGTTGCTAATGTCAGGAAATTAGCTAAAATTTATGAGGAAATTAGCACGTTTGGCTCAGATTATCTGACACTCAATACTTATTAATCTTACACTCTGGCATACCATAAAACAGATACACTTGTATGTGTGCGTGTGTGCGTGCATGCTCTTGCATATATACGAACATGTATGAATGCAATAGTGCACATAACTGAACCTTAGGGCTCCTGAGTGGCACAGCTGTCCAAGGCACTGCATCTCAGTGCTAGGGGCATCACTACAGAAACCCTGGTTCGAATCCAGGCTTTATCACAACCAGCCGTGATTGGGCGGAACACAATTGGCCCGGGTTATTGTAAATAAAAATGTGTTCTTAATTGACTTGCCTAGTTAAATAAAGGTTAAATTATATATAAAAAATACTGTAAAATAACCGACCAATCGTTCACTCAAACGTTTAATAACTATGGCTAGGGGTTTCTGCGGACCTTGTGACCAGACCGGGAAAAACTCTGGGCCCAAGCTAGAAGTAATGCAGACCCGCCAAAGACTCCATGTGTTTCCTCGTAACGTCAACCACCCGACTCTTATTTAAAGCTACCAATTTTTCCAGGAGGTAGTCATTTCCAACCCTGACGTGCAACCAGACACCCTGAAAGGCTCACGGTAAAAGTCCAGAAACAACACACTCACAGCCACAGCCTCTTACCTTCCCAAAACACCCTTTTCTCCTGTGACTTCTCAGAGGAAGGTAAACACCCTTTCGCAGTGTCAGAAATGCGATTTCATTCTGCTGCGATGGCAAGTACTGGCGTCTGGCTCTTTTTTTCACCCCCTTTCTTCTTCTTCTTCTTCTTCTCCCCCTCCCTCTGTTCCCACATCTGGATCCCAGTTCCTCATTTATTTATGTGGTCTCCCTTGTTTTTGTGGGACTTTAAAAGTCCTCTACCTTGTTCACTTGGCAGTTTCTCCACAAATCTGATGAGGTCTACAATTACATTTCGCCATAACTGGTCAACTCAGCAATTACATGCTTGACCACAAATTCTCTCCAAAATACAGTGCTGCGGCTCATATGGCAGACAGAAATAGAATAGTTTTCGTGTCTGTTTGGACGGCCGCCCAGCTGAAACTATGCTCCGCTGCTTGACTGACAGAGGGATGTGGGCTTTTTCTCCCCAAGAAAAACCTTAAGGTCACAAATCCTTACGAAAGACCAAGGGAGCTCCTTCCAGTTGAGCTACCAGTACCTCAGTTAAGCTGCGAGGAGAGAGGAGCTCGCAGGGCACTGGTAGAGGCTTGCTCCTCGACAATGAAAACTCCAGGGGACACTTAACCTTTACGACGCTGACCTGAGGCTGGGGTAAGTCTGGCAAACACTCCCCTCGTGTTTACTCCCTGGGGGGGAATCCGCAGAAGACGGCTTGTGAGGTTGTCTGTACTTCTTTAAGAGATAAGTGACGTCACAATGGGATAAACTTGAGAATTGTCTATTACTACCTGGTGTCTGACTAAGTCCTGGGTGGCATCATTTGCCTCTTGCTCACTCACCTCGAAGCTCATAGAGAGCTCAGGGCATCTTTGAGACCGTTTCTCACTGTTTACCGCTGTTACTGTCTTAGTTGATTCATTGACTCTGTAAGCCACATTACAATAGTGTCTCCCATGGCAATGCTATCTTCATCTGCAGGTCAGGATATTTAACTGGAGATGAAGTTAGTGTCCGTCAGGGGCGCACGGTGGTAGCGCCAAAACTGATATTTTAATGGAGTAACTTTTTGCCTAAATCACAGACAGGCATCGCAGTTGTAAATACTACATAACAGCACTGTAACATAGTGTACCGACGTTGATGAGGTTGCAAGAACAAAAGTAATAACATTGTTATTACAAGGGTAAAAGGTCGGTGCATTACAAAGCAGAACAGATTATTGTTGAAAGTGGGACTATCACTTAAATTTTGTTCTGCCATTATTATAATGGTGCTGTCATTCAAATGTACCGTACCACTCAAAAGTTTGGACACACCCACTCATTCAAGGGTTTTTCTTTATTTTGACTATTTTCTACACTGTAGAATAATAGTGAATAAATCAAAACTATGAAATAACACATTTGGAATAATTTAGTAACCAAAAAAGTGTTAAATAATTCAAAATATATTTTATATTTGAGTTCTTTAAAGTAGCCACCCTATGCCTTGATGACAGCTTTGCAAACTCTTGGCATTCTCTCAACCAGCTTCACGAGGTATTCACCTGGAATGCATTTCAGTTTACAGGTGTGCCTTGTTAACAGTTCATTTGTGGAATTTCTTTCCTTCTTAATGCGTTTGAGCCAATCAATTGTGTTGTGACAAGGTAGGGGTCGTATACAGAAGATAGCCCTATTTCGTAAAATACCAAGTCCATATTATGGCACGAACAGGCTCAAATAAGCAAAGAGAAACGACTGTCTATTATTACTTTAAGACATGAAGGTCAGTCAATCCGGAAAATGTCAAGAACTTTTAATGTTTCTACAAATGCAGTTACAAACACCATCAAGCGCTATGATGAAACTGGCCCTCATGAGGACCGCCACAGGAAAGGAAGACCCAAAGTTACCTCTGCGGCAAAGGACAAGTTACCAGCCTCTGAAATTGCAGCCAAAATATATGCTTCACAGAGTTCAAGTAACAGACTCATCTGAACTTGAACTTTTCAGAGGGGACTATGTGAACCAGGCCTTCATGGTTGAATTGCTCCAAAGAAACCACTACTAAAGGACACCAATTGCTTGAGCCAAAAAACACAAGAAACACAAGCAATGGACATGTCCTTTCGTCTGATGAGTCGAAATTTGAGATTTTTGGTTCCAAATGCCGTGTCTTTGTGAGACGCAGAGTGGGTGAACGGATTATCTCCGCATGTGTGGTTCCCACCTTGAAGCACGAAGGAGGAGGAGTGATGGTGTGGGAGTGTTTTTCTGATGTCACTGTCAGTAATTTATTCAGAATTCAAGGCACACTTAACCAACATGTCTACAACAGCATTCTGCAGAGATACGCCATTCCATCTGGTTTGTGCTTTGTTTTTCAACAAGACAATGACCCAACACACTTCCAGGCTGTGTAAGGGCTTTTTCACCAAGAAGGAGAGTGATGGAGTGCTGCATCAGATTATCTGGCTTCCACAATTACCTAACCTCAACCCAATTGAGCTGGTTTGGGATGAGTTGGACCGCAGAGTGAAGGAAAAGCAGCCAACAAATGTTCAGCATATGTGGGAACTCCTTCAAGACTGTAGGAAAAGCATTCCAGGTGAAGCTGGTTGAGAGAATGCCAAGAGTGTGCAAAGCTGTCATCAAGGCAAAGGGTGGCTACTTTGAAGAATCTCAAATAGAAAATATATTTTGATTTGTTTAAGACTTTTTTGGTTACTACTTGATTCCATATGTGTCATTTCTATTACTCTACAAAAAAAATGAGTCAGTGTGTCCAAACTTTTGACTGGTACTGTATTTGAGAAGTGTTTGGGTATAGTAAGTGCTATTCTCTGCACAGTCAAACTGAGAGACAAAGATTCACACCACTCGTAACAGTACAGGGAATCATGTGCCCTAACAGAGATACTGCCAACTCACTGCGCCCCCACCTCGCCCATACATCCCCCAACTTGCCAAATGCTGCCAACAAGACAACATCATGGCCTACCCTTCCTCTCATAGAGCAATATGTGCCAGGCCAAACCACTCAGTGGATCCAGTTCTCTCTCTCTGTTTCCCTCCACAGAAAATATGCTTTGTGTGTGCTTTTCCAGAGTCATGCCCGGGCTGTAAACCACTGAGAGGCCACGGCTGGCTGGAGTCTGTAAATCTGTGGAGTGGGTGTGGGTGGATGTGGACGCCAGCTTTGTTTGCTGTGGAAGATGACAGTGATTATAGCGATGCTAATGATACTGATGAGTAGGCAACAATGATAGGTCTGTGTGTGTGTGTGTGTGTGTGTGTGTGTGTGTGTGTGTGTGTGTGTGTGTGTGTGTGTGTGTGTGTGTGTGTGTGTGTGTGTGTGTGTGTGTGTGTGTGTGTGTGTGTGTGTGTGTGTGTGTGTATGCCACGTGCATGCATACGTTCATGGTTGTGTGTTATTTGGATCCACTGGCTGCTTGCCTGCCACATTAGAAGAGAGTCTCTCTCATTCTTCTCAGGCCTGTTGAACAGCTGGGAAGGGGAGTGGCCTGCCTAACTAACTAACGTGACCCAACCGTGTAGGTGTGGCCTCTAGGTCTGGCTCCTGACTCTACTACCATACTGTTTAATTAGCTTCTCTCTATGGGTGGGGTAATTGGTAGCTTCAACTTTTTGAAAAAAACTCCTCTCTCCTCTATCATGACCCTCCACCCGTAGTAACTACTCATCATAAGAGAGCTATGATGGGATAATGTGTTGTCGTCGCCTTTGTCAGATCATGGGTATAGCACGATTGTTGTGGGTGTGGCTGAGTCCAGTGACGAATACTATAATTGGAACCCATTATATTTCAGCTTACTTAAATGTGTTTCATTACAGCGGTGGAAAAAGTACCCTTGTGTCTACTTGAGTAAAAGTAAAGATACCTTAATAGAAAATGACTCAAGTAAATGTGAAAGTCACCCAGTAAAATACTACTTGAGTAAAAGTCTAAAAGTATTTGTTTTAAAAATATTCTTGAGTATCAAAAGTAAATGTAGTTGCTAAAATACACTTATGTATTGAAAGTAAAAGTTAAAGTATAAATCATTTCAAATCCTCTGTATTAAACAAACTAGACGGCAACATTTTATTTTTTATTATTTTTTTATTTACGGATAGCCAGTGGCACACCAACACTCAGACATCATTTACAAACGAAGCATTTGTGTTTAGTGAGTCCGCGAGATCAGAGGCAATAGGGATGACCAGGGATGTTCTCTTGATAAGTGCGTGAATTGGACCATTTTTGGGTGTCAGGGAAAATGTATGGAGTAAAAAGTACATTATTTTCTTTAGGAATGCAAGTGTAAAAGTAAAAGTAGTTAAAAATGTGAATAGTGAAGTAAAGATACCCCAAAACACTACTTAAGTAAAAATACTTTAAAATACTACTTGAGTACTTTACCCCACTGTTTTATTGTAATGTTTAATTTAGCTGGAAACGTGGTGCTTCTTGTAGCTAAGCTACCAGAGTAGGTTCCTCCAGGTAATAAATGGAGTTCGAAGCTTTACAGAAACATTTAAAATAATAAAAACGTTCAAATATCCTTGTCAATAAAAGTATACTAAATATACCATTAAAGGGCGGGATTAAAAGGACACAGATTTAACCTAATCTTGGACAAAAAAAGATTTCTCAATGGAGAATTATTATTTTTTGACCAGGGACAAGGCTTCATCTGTGACTGGGAAACTGGCCCATAGAGTTAATGTTTTATGGTTATCTTCTTAGATTGGCGTGCTGTTGTTTTCTATCACCATCAATTCTGAGCTTCAATGATAAGAGATTGGCCTCCAGTTAGCATTTTGCCATGCCCATATGACTCACGTTTTTAGCTGTGTCTGGACGTGGCAAGTATCTTTTTCCACAAGTGGCTACTTTCCATCCTTCCCGGTTGTTATTCTCTGTCTCTCCTCTTCTGTCTTGCATCTGTGTGGCCGAAGCGTGAGTCAAGGCGAGGTCAGTTCGGGTTTCGCTCCCTGCTGTCTGGCGTCCCTTGGCTTAATCCATCACTCACATGGTGTCGGCCTGCTCTCGTCTTCACATTTCCAACCAAAGCTAATACTGTGTTTTTCTCAGGGCCCATATTCATAAAGCATCTCAGTCTCAGAGTGTAGGATCTAGGATCAGTTTTTCCTTTTAGGTCATAATAAATAAGATTACATGGACGGGAAGGGACCTGATCCTCGATCAGCACTCCTACTCTGAGGTTTCACAGATTTCTCCTTCAAGCCTGACTCAAAGTCAGAATACGCTCTGAAACTTTGTCAGACCTCTTTTCTCTTCTCTTGACATGTTTTTATGGAAACGTCCTCTGCCAAAAGAGTAAATTAGTGCAATCCCTGATGAATTGCAAATGTTTCAAAAGTTGGCAACAACTGAAGTGGTTAGCTGTGTTTAAAGACACAGTCATGCTGCTATTAGTCATGACAATACTTTGCCAGGTTAGCAGAACGTCCCTACATGAAACTCCATACGCAAAAACAATCTTTGTCTTCTGTTCGGTTTCATCAAGCTTCTTGACGGACCAATTGAAAGCAGAGACTAGAGCCGGGCCCATTCCAGAACAATTCCCAATTTTAGAAACATTCCAGACAGGCATTGCCATGACAACAAGCCGGTTGACTCCCAGCTGTTGACTTTTAACCCCGGGAAGGAGTTCAATGTATTGCCCTCCACATGGAGCCAGATGCCTGTGTCTGTCACTAATAATAAACGAGTAGGCTAGCATTACACGAGCTAGCCTCCGCTTACATGCTAACTGCTAACCAGCTAAAGACAAGACACCTAATCAATTGCAGACAAACGTTACCTAATGGGCCTGCCCAGGTTAAGCATGAGATTCTGCTGTCATTTTTATTTGCAGCACAAATATGATTGACAGGCATTAACCGTTGGACATCTCTGGGTTCTTTATTGTGGACAGTTGGGCTGTTGATGCATCGGCGAGAGAAAGGGAGCTTGTGACTCAGTGGAGGCTCTCCCCATTGTGGGGCTCAATTAAGAGAGTGCACGTATACTTTTCCGCGTAGTGGTGTGCACACTGGTTGAATCAGCATTGTTTCAATGTCATTTGTCAATGTATTGTGACGGGGAATCAACGTGGAAAATACATTGGATTGAAAAAAAAAATCATGAATTTTCTACCAGCGTTGTAAACATTGAAATTCATTGGGTGGTTGAAATCATGTAGAATGTTATATTTTATTAGACATATTTTATTTGACCTTGTTTCAATGTTGATAGTAAAATGGTATGTTTGAGTCAACGTCATGCTGTCTATTGAAATAAAGAGGTATATTGAAATACAGTATATTGTGAAGCTACAGTAAAGCCATTTCTTCCTGAATAGGGACTCCTACTGGTATATAATGGGTAATGCACTTCAGTGAGAACAAGTCTAGCATCCAGATGACTATCTCTGTCCCCTGCTTAGCTTTGGAAGCAAACTGTGTTACTTTCAGCTGAGCTGTCACGTGGACCAGTGGAGACTGCTGAGAGGAGGACGGCTCATAATAATGTCTGGAACGGACTCAACGGAACGGGATCGAACACATCATGGGTTTTCATGTGGGTGATACCATTCCATTGACGCCATTCCAGCCATTATTATGAGATGTCCTCCCCTCAGCAGTCTCCACTGATGTCAACCCATTTAGACAGTGATCATCTTCCACACTCATTTGAGTAGACTACTTAAATGACATTGAATATATAGTTGAATGTAACTCCTATCCTTTTTCTCACACAAGCTGTATGTGAATGTAAATTTGGAGTGAGGTTGGGTTTATGTAGGCTACTTTGACATCTGATTTTCCAAACAAAGGACACCATCATTTCAACGCAAAGCTAGGTATACTATCATTCATCCATGGTTGATTGGATTGGATGTTTAGAAGTTTAGAAGTAGTTACCATTAGCCCTATAAATAGGATGCCAAATGTGTAATATTAATAATACACTTTTACCTTTGACGGTTGGTTGTTATTAATATGTTGGTTTCATGTCTCCATCTCAACCAAAAAAATCAAAGTTGAAAAATAGGACTAAATCAAATCAAACATTATTTGAAGTGCATTTAAAGTTTGATAGATTTTTGGTTGAGATGGAGACGTGAATCCTACATATCAATAACTAATTTATATACAAACAGGATATTGTGAACGCAACCAAATATCAACATTTGAAGGAGATGTATCTTCTGCTTGGATAGTACAGTGCCTTCAGAAAGTATTCATACCCCTTGACTTATTCCATATTTTGTTGTGTTACAGCCGAAATTCATAATGGATTAAATATTTTTTATTTTCTTACCCATCTATACACAATACCCCATAATGACAAAGTGAAAACATGTTTTTAGAAATGTTTGCAAATTGATTGGAAATGAAATAAAGAAATATCTAATTTACATAAGTATTCACACCAATTTGCTATGACACTCCAAATGGAGCTCAGGTGCATCTAATTTCCTTTGATCATCTTTAAGATGATTAGAGTCCACCTGTGGTCAAGAAATGATTTAGAAAGAAACACACCTGTCTATATAAGGTCCAACAGTTGACGGTGCATGTCAGAGCAGAAACTAAACCATGAAGTCCAAGGAGGTAGAAATGTGATGAGGCATATATCTGGGAAGGATATAACATCATTTCTAGAGTGTTGAAAGTTTCCAAGAGCACAGTGGTCTCCAAAAATATGGAATAAACCAAACTCTGCCTGGAGCTGGAGTTTGCAGAAAGACAGAGCATTAGGCAAAAGACCCTGTGGTCTGATGAGACAAAAATGTAACTATTTCACCTGAATACGAAGGGCTATTTCTGTAGAAAACCAGGCACAGCTCATCACCCGTCTAACACCATCCCTACCATGAAGCATGGTGGTGGCAGCATCATACTATGGGGATGCTTTTCAGCTGCAGGGACTGGGAGACAGGTAAGAATAGAGGGAACTATAAATGGAGCCAAACGCAGGCAAATCCTTGATGAGAACCTGCTTCAGAGTACCACCGGCTGTGGCGGAGATTTACGTTCCAACAGGACAACGAGCCCATGCATACAGTCCTTGAGTAGCCCAGCCAAAGCCCAGACTTGAATCCCATTGAAATCCCCCCCCCCCTCTGTAACTATTCCCCGGGTTGTTGCTGTAAATGATAATGTGTTCTCAGTCAACTTACCTGGTAAAATAAGGGTTAAATTAAATAAAGAATGGTATAAAATCCCAAAATACAGATGTGCAATGCTGATACAGAAATACCCAAGACAACTGAAAGCTGTAATGTGCTTCTACAAAGTATTGACTCAGGGGTGTGAATAATTATGTAAATTAGATATTTAATATATTTAATTTTCAATACATTTTCCCCAAAATATAAAAACATTCACATTATCATTATGGGGTATCGTGTGTACAGTAGATGGGTGGATTGAACATTCTTTTTTAAATCCATTTTTTAAATCAGGCTACAACACAACAAAATGTGGAATAAGTCAAGGGTATAAATACATGAATAACATATATAAAAACTATTTCCAAATGTAAAAGTGTATTATTAATATAATGAATTTGACATTCGATTTATAGGGCTAATGTTAACTACTTCCAAAGATCCAATCAACCAATCGACGAATGACAGCATAGTTAGCTTAACATTGAAATGTTGTCCTTTGAGCAAATCAGATGTCTATTTAGCCTACATAAACCTCATTCCGAATGTACTTTCACATACAATTTGTGTAAGAAAACTTAGTTACTTTGAACTATTTAGTATTATTTAGGTAGTCTATCAAATGAGTATGGAAGCTGATCAATGTATTGACCTGATAGGTCAGCTGAATCGAGCACATCTTGTTTCCAAAGCTAAGCAGCATACGTCGAGGTTGGTATTTGAATGGTAGACTTGATCTCACTGAAGTGCATTACCCAGGAACTGTTGGACTGAGCCTTACCATTTTATTTCAATATACCTCCTTATTTAGGTTGATAGCATGACGTTGAAACAATGACAGATTAAAACGTAACATTTTTCTATCAACATTGAAACAAGGAATACACAACGAGGTCCTTGTTTTTGAAAGAAAACCACATTTTTTGTCCATTAAAATAACACCAAATTGATCAGAAATAGTGTAGACATTGTTCATGTTGTAAATGACTATTGTTGCTGGAAACAGCAGATTTTTTAAATGGAATATCTACATAGACGCACAGAGGCCCATTATCAGCAACCATCACTCCTGTGTTCCAATGGCACATTGCGTTAGCTAATCCAAGTTTACCATTATAAAAGGCTAATGGATCATTAGAAAACCCTTTTGCAATCATGTTAGCACAACTGAAAACTGTCATTCTGATTAAAGAAGCAATAAAACTGCTCTTCTTTAGACTAGTTGTGTATCTGGAGCATCTGCATTTGTTGGTTCAATTACAGGCTCAAAATGGCCAGAAACAAAGACCTTTCTTCTGAAACTTGTGTCTATTCTTGTTCAAATAAAGGAAGGCTATTCCATGCGAGAAATTGCCAAGAAACTGAAGATCTGATACAACGCTGTATACTACTCCCTTCACAGAACAGCGCAAACTGGTTCTAACCAGAATATAAAGAGGATCGGGAGGCCCAGGTGCACAACGGAGCAAGAGGAAAAGTATATTAGAGTGTCTAGTTTCAGAAACAGACGCCTCACAAGTCCTCAACTGGCAGCTTCATTAAATAGTACCCGCAAATCACCGGTCTCAACCTCAACAGTGAAGAGGCGACTCCGGGATGCTGGCCTTCTAGGCAGAGTTGCAAAGAAAAAGCCATATCTCAGACTGGCCAATAAAAAGAAAAGATTAAGATGGGCAAAAGAACACTGGACCGGGGAACTCTGCCTAGAAGGCCAGCATCCCGGAGTCGCCTCTTCTCTGTTGACGATGAGACTGGTGTTTTGCGGGTACTATTTAATGAAGCTGCCAGTTAGGGACTTGTGAGGCGTCTGTTTCTCAAACTAGACACTGTAATGTACTTGTCCTCTTGCTCAGTTGTGCAGTTGTGTATTCATATTACAGTGAGCGTAGTTTCAAAATGTAAGTCCACTCTCTTTGTCTCTCCCGCTCTTTCTTTCCCCACCCCCTTTCCATTGTGTAACAAGCTGTCATATCGTGTCAGTTCACGAGGGACTTTTATCTCATGTAAGTGTGTATGTAAGTGTGTATGGTATTCTGTGTAACAGTTTTTGACAATTGCTTACACGTGATTTCTGAAACTATGGCTCCTTTTCTTTAGACTCTACACACAAAACCCCAAAACACACACACACACAACATGCAACACGTCACACATCTCTT
Source organism: Oncorhynchus masou masou (assembly GCF_036934945.1). Classification (NCBI taxonomy): domain Eukaryota; kingdom Metazoa; phylum Chordata; class Actinopteri; order Salmoniformes; family Salmonidae; genus Oncorhynchus; species Oncorhynchus masou. The sequence continues at coordinate 47,774,103 of NC_088233.1, forward strand.
TCAAAACCAAACACTTCATTAAAAACTATTTTAACTCTTCTCAAAACGTTGTTTTTGCGTTAACTCTACACGCAAACAATTAAATGACTAGCTCTTACACACGCCAACTACACACGGATGTGACAAATGTAACGACTCCGAAAAAGAGGGAAACGTAGCGGTCTTCTGGTTAGACTACGGAGACGGGCACATCGGGCCCCACTTCCTAGCATTCTTCTTGCCAATGTCCAGTCTATTGACAACAAGGTTGATGAAATCCGAGCAAGGGTAGCATTCCAGAGGGACATCAGAGACTGTAACGTTCTGTGCTTCACGGAAACATGGCACACTGGAGAGACGCTATCCGATGCGGTGCAGCCAACGGGTTTCTCCACGCATCGCGCCGACAGAAACAAACACCTTTACATTTCTGGTAAGAAGAGGGGTGGGGGTGTATGCCTTATGGCTAACGAGGCATGGTGCGATGAAAGAAACATACAGGAACTCAAATCCTTCTGTTCACCTGATTTAGAATTCCTCACAATCAAATATAGACCGCATTACCTAGAATTCTCTTCGATTATAATCACAGCCGTATATATCCCCCCCCAAGCAGACACATCGATGGCTCTGAACGAACTTTATTTAACTCTTTGCAAACTGGAAACCATTTATCGGGAGGCTGCATTCATCGTTGTTGGGGATTTTAACAAGGCTAATCTGAAAACAAGACTCCCTAAATTTTATCAGCATATCGATTGCGCAACCAGGGGCGTAAAAACCTTGGATCACTGTTACTCTAACTTCCGCGACGCATATAAGGCCCTGCCCCGCCCCCCTTTCGGAAAAGCTGACCACAACTCCTTTTTGCTGATACCTGCCTACAGACAAAAGCTAAAAAAAGAAGCTCCCACGCTGAGGTCTGTCCAACGCTGGTCCGACCAAGCTGACTCCACACTCCAAGACTGCTTCCATCACGTGGACTGGGACATGTTTTGTATTTCGTCAAATAACAGCATTGACGAATACGCTGATTCGGTGTGCGAGTTCATTAGAACGTGCGTTGAAGATGTTGTTCCCATAGCAACGATTAAAACATTCCCTAACCAGAAACCTTGGATTGATGGCAGCATTCATGTGAAACTGAAAGCACGAACCACTGCTTTCAATCAGGGCAAGGTGTCTGGCAACATGACTGAATACAAACAATGCAGCTATTCCCTCCGTAAGGCTATCAAACAAGCTAAGCGTCAGTACAGAGACAAAGTAGAATCCCAATTCAACGGCTCAGACACAAGAGGCATGTGGCAGGGTCTACAGTCAATCACGGACTACAGGAAGAAATCCAGCCCAGTCACGGACCAGGATGTCTTGCTCCCAGGCAGACTAAATAACTTTTTTGCCCGCTTTGAGGACAATACAGTGTCACTGACACTGCCTGCAACGGAAAAATGCGGTCTCTCCTTCACTGCAGCCGAGGTGAGTAAAACATTTAAACGTGTTAACCCTCGCAAGGCTGCAGGCCCAGACGGCATCCCCAGCCGCGCCCTCAGAGCATGCGCAGACCAGCTGGCTGGTGTGTTTACGGACATATTCAATCAATCCCTATACCAGTCTGCTGTTCCCACATGCTTCAAGAGGGCCACCATCATTCCTGTTCCCAAGAAAGCTAAGGTAAACGACTACCGCCCCGTAGCACTCACTTCCGTCATCATGAAGTGCTTTGAGAGACTAGTCAAGGACCATATCACCTCCACCCTACCTGACTCCCTAGACCCACTCCAATTTGCTTACCGCTCAAATAGGTCCACAGACGATGCAATCTCAACCACACTGCACACTGCCCTAACCCATCTGGACAAGAGGAATACCTATGTGAGAATGCTGTTCATCGACTACAGCTCGGCATTCAACACCATAGTACCCTCCAAGCTCATCATCAAGCTCGAGACCCTGGGTCTCGACCCCGCCCTGTGCAACTGGGTACTGGACTTCCTGACGGGCCGCCCCCAGGTGGTGAGGGTAGGTAACAACATCTCCTCCCCGCTGATCCTCAACACTGGGGCCCCACAAGGGTGCGTTCTGAGCCCTCTCCTGTACTCCCTGTTCACCCACGACTGCGTGGCCACGCACGCCTCCAACTCAATCATCAAGTTTGCGGAAGACACAACAGTGGTAGGCTTGATTACCAACAACGACGAGACGGCCTACAGGGAGGAGGTGAGGGCCCTCGGAGTGTGGTGTCAGGAAAATAACCTCACACTCAACGTCAACAAAACTAAGGAGATGATTGTGGACTTCAGGAAACAGCAGAGGGAACACCCCCCTATCCACATCGATGGAACAGTAGTGGAGAGAGTAGCAAGTTTTAAGTTCCTCGGCATACACATCACAGACAAACTGAATTGGTCCACTCACACAGACAGCATCGTGAAGAAATTCGGCTTGTCACCAAAAGCACTCACAAACTTCTACAGAGGCACAATCGAGAGCATCCTGGCGGGCTGTATCACCGCCTGGTACGGCAACTGCTCCGCCCTCAACCGTAAGGCTCTCCAGAGGGTAGTGAGGTCTGCACAACGCATCATCGGGGGCAAACTACCTGCCCTCCAGGACACCTACACCACCCGATGTTACAGGAAGGCCATAAAGATCATCAAGGTCATCTACCACCCGAGCCACTGCCTGTTCACCCCGCTATCATCCAGAAGGCGAGGTCAGTACAGGTGCATCAAAGCTGGGACCGAGAGACTGAAAAACAGCTTCTATCTCAAGGCCATCAGACTGTTAAACAGCCACCACTAACATTGAGTGGCTGCTGCCTACACACTGACACTGACTCAACTCCAGCCACTTTAATAATGGGAACTGATGGGAAATGTTGTAAATATATCACTAGCCACTTTAAACAATGCTACCGTATATAATGTTACTTACCCTACATTATTCATCTCATATGCATACCTATATACTGTACTCTATATCATCGACTGCATCCTTATGTAATACATGTATCACTAGCCACTTTAACTATGCCACTTTGTTTACATATTCATCTCACATGTATATACTGTACTCGATACCATCTACTGTATCTTGCCTATGCTGCTCTGTACCATCACTCACTCATATATGTACATATTCTTTATCCCCTTACACTGTGTATAAGACAGTAGATTAGGAATTGTTAGTTAGATTACTTGTTGGTTATTACTGCATTGTCGGAACTAGAAGCACAAGCATTTCGCTATACTCGCATTAACATCTGCTAACCATGTGTATGTGACAAATACAATTTGATTTGATTTGATTTGATTTAAAACACTACTATCTTGTGTCTTTTGCATGTTCAGTGTTCAGTGTACAGAGTCCACGGCAGTTTGTCGTAGCTCTCACACGTACATGTATGTGCACAAATATATACAGTATGTATATGTATGTATGCATATTCAGTATATATTTACACTATAAACAGAAATGCAAGAGGGGGAAATGAAATGTGTTTCTTTCTCAAAACATTGTATTTTCATCCAGATTTCGGGATGAACAGTAACAGATACAGTAGAATATAAACAAATAGGCTTGTTACTATAAAGAAAAAAACTATTAGGGTGCATTCTGTCTCCTATTTGGGTCTGGCCATAGCACCTCATCAACGTCACAAGCGACGTTCTCTCTGGCTAAACAGCGGGGGAAGTAGCGTCTGGAGTGGCGTATCCAGCCCTGGCACGCCCCCTTGTCTACGTCACCACAGGCCTCCTCCATCGCCTGGAGAAGGGGTATGCGTTGGAGGGGTTGGCGATCGTATACCTTCCAACGCCACGCCGAAAATAACTCTTCTATTGGGTTTAGAAATGGAGAATATGGTGGCAGGTTGAGCATCAAAACTTGGGGATGGTCAATGAAACAGTTGCAGACCAGAGCGGCCTGGTGGAAACTTACGTTGTCCCAGATGACAACAAACCAGGACTGCTCTGGCCCATTCCCCTGGTCATTGGGAATGAGGATATTATGCAGGGTGTCAAGGAAGGTGATAATGTGGGCAGTATTGTAAGGACCAAGACTGGCATGATGATGAAGGACACCGTTCCTACTAATGGCTGCACACAATGTGATGTTGCCACCACGGGACATTGAAGATGGCGCGGTGTCCAATGAGGTTTCTTCCCCTGCGTCTTGTTTTGGCTAGGTTAAAACTGACCTCATCAACGTAAACTAATTCATGATGCACTGTAGCAGCATCTAGTTCCATAGCTCTCTGAAACAGATAAAACATTATTGTATGACAGTATGAATAGACAGAGCAGTCAATATGTAGCACAATACACTGGAATACAATACCAATGACAGGATAGTATAGCTTACTTGTACGTATTCATAGCACAGTTATTTCACTCTGTCAGAATTCCGCTCAAATGGTACTCTGTAGAGCTGTTTCATACGAATTTGATGGCGTTTCAGGAGACTCACCCTATTTATGTTACTGAATGTTGTGTTGTCAGTGATGTGGTGTTGCAGTTGTCGTAAACGTATGCTGTTGTTTGAAATGACCATATTCACGTAGGTTTACTTACGTGCTCTCATTTCGAAATGTCCGGATGACACTTTCTGCAGTGTAACGGCTCAAGTTAGGCTGGACCCTCAGCCCAAACTCCCTGAAACTCAAACCACGGTTGACCGCATGGTCAACCAAAGTGGCCCGGATCTCATCTGTGATTGTTCTCCTTCCTCCTCGTTCTTGTCCTCTTCCTCCTCCTCCTCGTCCTCCTCCTTGTCCTTGTCCCCCTCTTACTTTCACTCCTCTTCCTCTAACCCTCTCTCCAAAATTGGCCTCCAATGTTGTCTAAACCAAGAAAGCCATCTAGAAGCCCATTTATAGTGCTCAAGCTCTGATTTCTATGTGAAGAAATTTGCTATAAGTGTTTTCACACGTGAGCGAGCACTGGGTGTAGGTAATCAGTAAATGAGTGTGGCATTTTGAATGGAAGTGTTTCCCAAACAAAACACAAGACCTGATAGTTTTGAATGATGTGTCTGATGAACTGTGTTTAGTGTTTTGTAAAAAGTGTGTTTTACAATTGCAAACTGAGTGTAAAGCCGATAATGTGCTTGCAGTTTTGCGGACTTGGTCTGAAGATTAGATAATTAGTTAATGGTTTCACTGAGTGTGCCTCAAGTACCACTTTTAGTGTCTAAGCGATTGTAAAAACCTTTATTATTTAGTTAGTTAATAAATAAATAAATTGGTGTAGTACTGAATATTCAAAAGAGCTAGGGTTCTTGTGGATCCAGGGATATTGCGACAATCAGAATGAGACTGATGAGGTAATAATAAAAAATTGACTGTCATTGATGTAAGAGATATTTATGAATCTTTAGAGTTTAAGTCGGGAGATAGTAACTCTGGAAATATCTTTTCCCGTGGTGCCCCAAATTCCAAATGAGTTACTTGTTACATGATCAATTGAATCAAGTAATAATTAAATGTAGTAGTTAATTATTCGATAAATAGCAGCATCACATTAATGATAGTCACGTCACGACAGAATATAGGCTGAAAAATATGAAAATGTTTTTTACATTTGTACGTGGAATTTTCAACGCACTTTCAACATATACATAGTTCTGATGATTATTTTAACAACAAATTAGTAATGTAAAATCAATATATTTAGTTGAAGTTTTACCCTTATTTCAATGTTTACAACGCTGGTTGAAATTAGAAAAAAACAGTACTACTGTAGTTGTGGACTTAAAAAAAATACAATGTATTTTCCATGTTGATTCCACGTCACAATACTTTGTCAAATTAAGTTGAAACAACATTGATTCAACCAGTGTTTGCCCAGTGGGGAGTTTCCTCCTACAGTATGTTACTCCTCTGCCCACCCCCCTCTCTAGCTACCTTGCCTGCCTCTTTCTGTACCTCTTGTCTTTCCCTCTCTGTCTCCCCTTCTCTCCCTACCTCCTTTGTTTCCCCTCTCTCCCTTTCTACCCCCACTGCCTGTCTCTAACCCCCCCCCCCCCCTCTCCAAGCTCTGATTGGAAAAGTGGAAGAGGTCTACGAGCTGGAAGGTCTTTTGTATTGGACTATTGGGAGATGGAGTAGGGGAACTTTTCAGTTGAGTGAGTGGGTGAACATAGAAATCCATTGTGTGTGTGCAGTACATATAAGGGTCATGTCTATCTATCTCCTCCTTACAGCGATTGTTGATGCAGTGGAGGGTTCCTCAGGGAGTCTTGAGAGGAGACTTCTCACCTGCATCGCAAATGGAACACTATTCCCTATATAGTGCACTACTTTGGAACAGGGACTATAGGGCTTTATTCAAAAGTAGTTCACTATAACGGGAATAGGGTGACATATGGGATGCAGCCCTCCTCATTCTCTCCTCTAGTTTCTGTGGCCTCTCACTTGTGCTCCCTCGCGGCTTCCTTTACAAGCTGGTCTGTCCTTTAGCAATGGTAGCGAATGAAGAAGTGTGTTTCCCATGATCTCCGCCCGTACCTTACCTTCTGGGAATGTGCCTGTTCACATCAAACGAGACAAGACTGAGTGTGTGACCTCTACACACACACGCACACGTTTAATTTGAAACACCAGAGGTGTTTTTGAAGTGGCGTATGTGCAGTTATGTGCCAAGGGTTTTGTACATGCCCAGCGAATTTCCAGACTAAATTTACTTATCTCATTGACCCAATGCGTGCCCCATTTACCGTGGGCTTTTGATTGTGTGGTGGAATAACACCCCCCCCCCCAAAAAAAACTGAATTCTACCTTGGCTCTGAAGTGATGCCTGTGTTTATTGGCACGAGTAAGGACTGGGCATAGGACTTGCCCCCTCTCCACCTACACACATAATTCACCCCCTCCTCTAATGTCAACCAGCTGGGCCCCGGAGAATCATTTCCGAGTTGCAAAGGATCGTACTGCCCCGCCCTTTCCCCTCCCTCTCCTCCTCCCCTTCTTTCACTTTCATGCCCTCAAGCTTTCTGTGTGTCCCTTTAATGTAGGATTGATTCCACACCCAATGAGGAACCCAACACAGTATCCACACAGTACAAACGTATGGTTTGGCCATGGGATATGAGGGGCATTATCTACATGGCAGGTGTCAGTGGGTGGGGATGGATGGATGGAAAGCGGGTTGTACAGTAAATCTGGCCTATGGATTGATTGCTCTTGACTCCTGTGTTTTGTAGGTCTGCCGTTCTCACAGGCAGCAAACTGTGGCAAAGCTATTGCAAAGGCACTCAATCTACCTGGGGAGCAGTGTCGCGGCAACTCCAAAGGCATTGGGAAGAGATTTACAGTAGAAGATTGAACCAAAATGGTGTCGTCTGCGATGGATGACAATTTACTTCAAAGGACCTTTTGGTTTGATCTCTCTCTTGCCGTGGGAGAAGAACACACCAATCTCATAAAACCTTACCAGAAATATTACGCTGTGGCGTATTAGTGGCAGATTTTTTTTTGTGATGTGGCCATTGTTTCATCAATGCCTGTGAATTCATGCGGTCTCAAATGGTGTCGGTATCGTTCCCTGGCTAAATGTTCAGTACAAACGTGTCAATGCTGTTACCTGGCCACATTTTCAGTTCAAAGCCATCTTATCTTATTCATCAGGTGATGTCTTCATGCCCAAAGGCCTTATTACCAGCATGTGTCATGTTGACTATACACTCTTAGTAAAAAAAGGTGCCATCTACAACCTAAAAGGGTTCTTTGGCTGTCCCTATAGGAGAACCTTTTGGAGAACCATTTTTGGTTCCAGGTAGAATTTTTGTGAGTTCCATGTCGAATCCTTTCCACAGAGGGTTTTACACAAAACCCAAAAAGGGTTCTCCTATGGGAACAACCGAAGAACCCTTTTGGAACCAGCGGAGGCTGCAGAAGGGAGGACGGCTCATAATAATTGCTTAAATGGAGCGAATGGAATCAAACACATGAAAACCAAAACACGTTTGATACCATTCCATTTACCCGCCCCAGCAGCCTCCCCTGTTTGGAACCCTTTTTTCTAAGAGTGCACTACCCCACTACCTGACCATGTGATAACTGGTCTCCAATAATGACCGTATTACAGGATTCTGTCACCTATGTGCCATGTGTTATGTGGTCTCGTTCGATCTCTCTACCCCATTCATTATTAATAAGAAGCTCCTTGTGTTTTTCCTCCCCCCCGTTACTCGGTGTCAGGTACAGCAACAATCTCCTCCATTGGACCGAGGCTCAGGATTCATTTGCAGCTTAAGAGTGTGTCTCAAATGGCACACTATTGCCAACAATAGTGCTCTACTTTTGGACAGAGCCCAATGGGCCCTGGTCAAAAGTAGTGCACCATATAGGGAATAGGGTGCCATTTGGGAAGCAGATTTCGACTTTCGTAGTCTCCCTGCTGCTTAGAGCCATTCAGGGCCTCTATTAGCTGTGTGTTAGGCTGTGGCGCAGCTTCTCTCTCACGTTATATGTATTTAGCCCACTATTTTTGATGGACGGGGGATCTTAGAATGCACTCGGATATTTCTCTTGGCTTGCCGGTCATCTTTCAGAAGGTATGGCAATTACGTCATCCACTATTTTTTAAAGTCAATGATTTTTTAAATTTATTATTGACCGTTAACTATTAAAATGACAGTGTGTTTGTTTGAGCAGCCTTGTGGTAAAGCTATTGGGATATTTACAGGCCCGAGTTTTATTTGGAAAAAAGGGTGAATCCTTGGCTCTTGGTGTCCAAGCAGATGAGATGGTTGGGAAACACTTTGCGATTACACTCACTTTGAAGCAGAGGTTCCATAATTTGTAACGTATCTGTCTATGCTTGTTAGCGTGACGTTTAACAGAGCAGCTGACCTCAGAGCACACTTGTGTTTATGTGCCTTTGTATGGTTGTGTGTGTGTGTGTGTGTGTGTGTGTGTGTATGTGTGTGTGTGTGTGTGTGTGTGCTTGTGTGTGTGTGTGTGTGCATTTGTGTCTGTGTCTATGTCTGTGTGTGTGTGTGCACAAGCGTGTCTATGTAACCTGACCCAGGCTGATCTCATTCTCCGAGTTACATAAGGAGAGCAGGTTGCTATGAGATCTTAGGGAGAGAGCAGACCACTATAGGCAGCAGACCACTGGTCCCCTTCGGAAATGATTCTCCGGGGGCCAAATACTTCACATGGTTTTTGGTAGACCACTGTCGGCCTGACTTGGCCATACAAGGATGTCCTCTTATTTAGTCAAATCAATCTCTGACTGGAGCGTTAAGTTGTCCTCTCCCAAACTGATGACTAACAAGGCTCCAGAGGGCAATTAGGAATTATTGTGGCATACAAGAGAAATCCAAATCTGCGGGACTCTCTCCAAAGCCTCATTACGGTGTGTTTTTACAGATCTTTTGTGTGTAGCCAGAAGTGGAACTAGAACTTTTGTGCGGTGTGCGAAGATTGTGTTTTCTATGTGTGTGTGTGACAGTTACAAAATTGTCACAATCGAAAGGCCAGAAAACCCTGATTTCCCTTTGTTGCAAAAGAGAAAGCTATTCAGGGCAGTGAAGGAAAGTGACCTGGCTGGTCTAGCAGTATGCTGCAGCCTCCGTCACGTCTACAGTGTCGGCATAGGTTCAAATCCGGCCTATCGCCGTTTGACACAACTTCTCGCTATCTGTCAACCTCTCCACCTGTTCAATACAATCTGAAAATTCCTTCAAATACATATATATATATTTTTAAATATGGAGAGACAGGATTATGCAGGTAAAGAGAGACTGTTCCAGAGTGAGACAAACATGGGACATCAGATGCATCCATGTCAAGTCAGACAAGGAATGCATGCATTCACTAGGAAACCATAAATGTAGCTAACTCAGATACCTCCTGCTCCTCGACCTGTTGCTGTTTTTTCCTAAGTTTTATTTTGTTTTATTTTCATTTTGTTCATAAGTGTTTGTCAACACCAGCTACCAACTAGCCAGCTAGCTAGTTTCAATGGAGACCCCTTCGCCTGGAATAGCTAATAAACGTTTCCAGCGCTGTAGAAGCTGTGTTTATTACGCTCTTGTCTGGGACAATATTGACAATCCGGAGTTCCAATGTGGAAATTGTTTGCTAGCGGAGAATTACAGGAACGAGGTGGCTATGCTTAGCAAGCAAAAGTTTTGTGCAAACTTATGGGGGAAACACAAATTGGAACTTTCCCGTTCTCAACTCCTGTGGCTGGACGCCGCTCGGGCCTGATGGATGTTTCCCCGCCTCGCCATCTGTCCCTCTCCGAACGGCCTGTGCTCCCTGGAACTCCCTGGAGCCTACCAAGGAAGTCACCGCCATCTGCTTCTCCTCCTCCATCTTGTAGATGAGTAGATGGAGAACAGCAAGAAGACTGTTCCAATCAGCACTGGTCCCATGTCACAAGTCGTGGAAACCGAAGGCAGCGGCATGCTGCTAAGTGGACTGGATTGGCTGCAAGAGGTTCGGATCAGATTGACATAAGGAATAGCTTCGCTGCACTGGTGCCTGATCTACCTGTGCCTTCATCGCTGGGACTGCCTGTGTCTGTGACAGCTGTGATGACTCCAACTACACTGACTCCAGCAGTGGCTTCGTCATCGAGTTTGGCTCCTTTTTCTCTTTCTGGATCTGGCGGGGCACTGTTTGCTGTGGGAGGTCTGGACCTATTGCCAGAAGCAGCGGTTGTATGCTATCCTACTTCTCATGGACCCGTGAAAGGTTCAACGAATTGTGTGAGGGGTAGGAATGGGCGGATTTCTCCATCCCCTTCTTGTTGTTATTGGACAGTTCTATGGTGAGAAATGTCTCAGTCCCTGGAGCAAAAACCTTGTGATATCCAGGAGCATGAGTATAAGCCATCAATAAGCTGCACCCAAACATTTTAAACCTGTATCGGGAAATTGAGTCTGTCATATTGCATGTGGGATTCAATGACATTATAAAGAGCAGCTCAGAACAGCTGAAGATGGATTTGAAAGAACTGATTGGGTCTCTGCTTGACACCAACAAATGGCGCATAATATCTGGCCTTGTGCCCTCCCTAAATCAGGGCATTGAATGTTTCAGCAGACTTTTATCCCTCCATAACTGGCTACCAGACTGTTGCAGCTCTGTGGGTATAAAATATATTGACAATTTCGATACCTTCTGGAACCAAAGCGATTCACCCAAATCGTTTGGGTTCCTGGATCCTTCCACAGCATTTATAAGGCTGCGTTGAGACAATGACTTATCAATGACCCAAGCCCAGTTCAGTTAATCCCTGCCATTGTGTCGCTGAATGCTTCAGCAAATGTACATTATCCCGGGGGCATTGGAAGACACAATGTAAGTAACCTAATGTATGTCCTCTGCTGATCCTACAGCTATTGTATGCAGTGGATTGATGAGGAATTTAAAAATGGAATGGTTGAGAGGGATGAGGCAAAAAAATGACAAATAAGTCTGGCTGCACAACCGATTGGCAAACATACTGCAAAGTGAGAAATCATTTGACTAAACTGAATAAAAAACTACACTATGAAACAAAGATCAATTATATAAGAATGCTAATAAAAAACTTTGGAGCACCCTAAATGAAATTTTAGGCAAAAAGGCTAACTCAGCTCCATCAAAAACCACTGCCATTTTCATTGGCAAGATTAGCACATTTAGGCATGGCATGCCAGCAACACACGCTGACACTACACATCCAAGTATAACCGATAAAATTCTGAAAGATAAGTTTGAAAGATTGAATTACGTAAAGTGAGTGTGGAAGAAGTGAAAAAATGATTGTTGTCTATCAATTAAATTACTGAGGATAATAAATAACTCCTATTTGTTATATCTTCAAACTAAGCCTACTGGAAAATGTGTGGCCTCAGGCCTGGAGGGAATCAAAAGTAATGCCAATACCCAAGAATAGTAAAGCCTCCTTTAAAGACTCAAATAGCCGCCCAATCAGCCTGTTACCAACCTTTAGTAAACTTTTTTTTGTGTGTTTGACCAGATACAACACTATTTACTGTAAACAAATTGACAAGATACTTTCAGCACACTTATAGGGAAGGACATTCAACAAGCACTGCACTTACACAAATGACTGACAATTGGCTTTGAGAAAGTGATGATAAAAAGATTGTAGGAGCTAAACTCAGCAAAAAAAAGAAACGGACCTTTTTCAGAACCCTGTCTTTCAAAGATAAGTTGTAAAAATCCAAATAACTTCACAGATCTTCATTGTCAAGGGTTTAAACACTGTTTCCCATGCCTGTTCAATGAACCATAAACAATTAATGAACATGTACCTGTGGATTAAGACACTAACAGCTTACGGACGATAGGCAATTAAGGTCACAGTTATGAAAACTTATGACACTAAAGAGGCCTTTCTACTGACTCTGAAAAACACCAAAAGAAAGATGCCCAGGGTCCCTGCTCATCTGCGTGAACGTGCCATAGGCATGCTGCAAGGATGCATGAGGACTGCAGATGTGGCCAGGGCAATAAATTGCAATGTCCGTACTGTGAGACGCCTAAGACAGCGCTACAGGGAGACAGGACGGACAGCTGATCGTCCTCGCAGTGGCAGACCACTTGTAATCACACCTGTGGGAGTGGTACAGGATGGCAACAACAACTGCCCGAGTTACACCAGGAACGCTCAATCCCTCCATCAGTGCTCAGACTGTCTGCAATAGGCTGAGAGAGGCTGTACTGAGGGCTTGAAGACCTGTTGTAAGGCAGTGGACACAAACCCACCGTCGCTGGACCAGATAGGACTGGCAAAAAGTGCTCTTCACTGACGAGTCACGGTTTTGTCTCACCAAAGGTGATGGTCAGATTCGAATTAGTGTCACAGCATCATCGGACTGAGCTTGTTGTCATTGCAGGAAATCTCAACGCTGTGCATTACAGGGAAGACATCCTCCTCCCTCATGTGGTACCCTTCCTGCAGGCTCATCCTGACATGACCCTCCAGCATGACAATGCCACGAGCCATGCTGCTCATTCTGTGCGTGATTTCCTGCAAGAGAGGAATGTCAGCATTCTGCTATGGCCAGCGAAGAGCCCAGATCTCAATCCCATTGAGCACGTCTGGGACCTGTTGGTTCGGAGGGTGAGGGCTAGGGCCATTCCCCCCAGAAATGTCAGTGAACTTGCAGATGCCTTGGTGGAAAAGTGGAATAACATTTCACAGCAAGAATAGGCAAATCTGGTGCAGTCCATGAGGAGGAGATGCACTGCAGTACTTAATACAGATGGTGGCCACACGAGATAATGACTGTTACTTTTGAATTGGACACATTATTTGGTTCAGGGACACATTATTCAATTTCTGGAACTTGTTCAGTTTATCTCTCAGTTGTTGAATCTTGGTTATGTTCATACAAATATTTACACATTTTAAGTATGCTGAAAATAAACGCAGTTGACAGTGAGAGGACAATTCTTTTTTTGCTGAGTTTATATTCTTAGACTTCAGTGGGGTTTTTGACATTATTTTTTATCATAGTCTGCTGATGGAAAGAAGGACATGTTATGGGCTTACACCCTCTGCTATATTGTGGATAAAGAGTTACCTGTCTAACAGAACATAAAGGGTGTTATTTAATGGAAGCCACTCCAACATAATCCAGGTAGAATCAGACATTTCCCAGGGAAGCTGTCTGGGCCCCTTACATTTTTCAATCTTTACTAATGACATGCCATTGGCCTTGAGTAGAGCCAGTGTGGCTACGTATGCGGATGACTCAACACTATAGGCGTCAGCGACTTCAGCAAGTAAAATCACTGCAACACTTAACAAAGAGCTACAGTTAGTTTCAGAATGGGTGGCAAGGAATATTTTAGTCCTAAATATTTAAAAAAAAAACTAAAAGCATTGTATTTGGGACAAATAATTCACTGAACCCTAAACCTCAACTACATCTTATAATAAATAATGTGTCAATTTAGCAAGTTGAGGTGACTACTACTTGGATTATTTCTGGATTGTAAACTGTCATGGTCAGAACATGTTGATACATCAGTAACAAAGATGGGGAGATGTCTGTCCATAATAAAGTGCTGATATGCCTTTTTAACAACACTATCAACAAGACAGGTCCTACAGGCTTTATTTTCTGTTCACTTGTGTGGTCAGGTTCCACAAAGAGGGACCTTGGAAAATTACAATTGGCTCAGAATAAGTCAGCACGGCGGTCCCTTAAATGTACACGGAGAGCTAACATTAATAATATGCATGTAAACCTCTCATGGCCCAAAGTGGAGGAGAGATTGAATTCACAACTACTTGTTTTTGTAAGAAGCATTGACATGCTGAAAGCACAGAGCTGTCTGTTTAAACTGCTAGCACACAGCTCAGACACCCATGCATACCCTACAAGACATGTCACCGGAGGTCTCTTCACAATCCTCAAGTCAAGAACAGACTGTGGGAGGCGCACAGTACTACATAGAGGGGTGGCTACATGGATCTCTATTCCACATCAAGTAACTGTAGCAGTAGAATCGGATTTTTTAAAAACAGATGAAGATACACCTTATGGAACAGCGGGTACTGTGAAGAGAAACACAGGCACAGACACATTCACATAAGACACGCTCTCTACACACATGTACAGATGGATGTTGTATTGTAAATATGTGATAGTGGATTAGTGACCTGAGGGAATACACTAAATGTATTGGGTAAAGTGTTAGGAAATGTAATATCATGTAATATTTTAAACTCTATATACTGTAACTGTCTTAATGTTTGTTGCTGGACCCCAGTGGGAATGGGGATCCTTAATAAATACAAATACAAATGAGACCAAGTTGATGAAACAATCGTGATACGTACAATACATGTGAGGTGAGCGATGTGTGAGAGAGGAGAGGGATATGAAAAGAGTGATAGGAGTGAAGTTCATACTTAGTGCCACCTGTCAGCTGGGGATAACACGCACACTTAATATGTCAGACATCCATCTTTCTCTTCTCTGATAGCAGGCTCCTTTTCTCTCTTTCATTCCGTAATGGGCCACTTAAGTTAGGCAGAAAGGGGCTCATATACCTTACTTCATAAAATACATCCCAATATGCTTCATCTCTCTCTCTCCCCTGTTTCCCTCTCTTTGCATCCCTTATTCCCCTATTCACACACTTGTGCTCTTGCAGTCTCACCAATGAAACTTGGTTTCCCTATATGGATGATTCTATAGAAGTGATGCAAATCGCTATCCCCAATAAAATGACAATAAAAAAAAAACATGTCTCCAAACTTAGGAAATTGATTTACACCATGATATGTTTTAATTCAATAGTGAAGTTTGATCAAACACACATCATTTTGTGCGGTGCAGGGATGAAAAAAGTAGTTAAAAAAGAAATGGAGCCTAATGAGCTCCACTGCGTACCTTTATTTAATAAACGAACAGAGTTTCGATCCTACAAGGATCTTTGTCAGGTTATTTCACCAGAAGTGTACCACACCCATGTTTATAGACCTAAAATAAGCACCAATTCGGCCGAGAGGCCGGTGTTTGGAGGATATATTGGCACGGGTGTTAGGCCCGAGACGAAGTCGTTCGGCCGGCAAACCCTGCCAATGTATCTTCAAAACATCAGCTTTGAGGGCATTATCACTTTTATACAATGGGTTACCAACATATTCAAATAATGATTGACATATTTTCATTAAAAACGTTACTTTGATGAATTTATTCATACTAGTTCATCTTTCCACAATACATAGTCCCGGCACAAATCTAGGGTTGCTACCCAAGCCGGCTGGTCGTTCATCCTATCGGTTCGGTTGCCAGAGATCCGACCCAATCGTTCAGTCTTTTTGTTCTCTATCTATGGACACGACCCAGTCCTTCTTTCTAAATGTTCCATTGCCATACTGGCTGGCAACGTTCTTATCCCTTGCTTGCTAGCTAGCCAACTACGGCTAACTTACAGTCAGCCAGAATAACAGCAAAGTAGCTACATTTGCGTTTATTTAAGCTGTTTTCTAGTGACATTTATTTGGATGCATCCATAACAATGAGTTAATGAGGTGTGATTTCGCCTGGCATAGAAAATGTGCTCACTCATCAGGACACTGTTGTTCAGAGGAGCTAGCCGACAAGACAGCTAACACAATCACTTCAAACAGAAGATGGAAAAACTGCAAACTAGCTGCACTTAGTTTCGTTTGACCTTTCTTCAATTGACATTTTTTTTGTATATATCCATAAAAATTGCCAGCTGATTCATGATTTCGACTGGCTGAGAAACGTTGCCTGCCTGTCTGTCTCGTCCCGTCCCGACTCGTTCATTACTATGGGACAGCTGGAGACCGAATTTGAATATTGAAACAATGTTGCAAATGTCGGTGAGAAAAACAAGGTTTATGCAAATCTCCATTGTTGAAAACTGAATGTTAGTCTAAAGGAATTGTGAAATAATGCCTAGATGCTTTTTATAGTGGAGATCTAGTTTATAAATTGCTTGGCTGGGCTAATGAAACAGTGGATTGCGCAGTCAGATGGAACAGAATAAATAGTAATTTTAACATCATAGATATAGCCGGTGGTAACTTGTGGAATAGACACGGGCTGGAATTCAGTTTTAACCAATCAACATTTAGGATTAGACCTTAAACATATTTAAGTTAAAAGGGGCAGCACAAAAACAATAATTTATACAGTGCCTTCGGAAAGTATTCAGAAAACCTTGACTTTTTCCACATTTTATTACGTTACAGCCTTATTCTAAAATGGATTTTTTTAAATTATCCTCAGCAATCTACACACAATACCCCATAATGACAAAGCTAAAAACAGTAAAAAAATAAATAGCAAATGTATAAAAAATAATAAACAGAAATACCTTATTTAGATAAGTATTCAGACCCTTTGCTATTAGACTCACAATTAAGCTCAGGTGCATCCTATTTCCATTGATCATCCTTTAGATGTTACTACAACTTGATTGGAGTCAACCTGTGGTAAATTAAATTGATTAAACCCGATGGACCATCGAAAATAGCTGTGCAGGAACGCTCCCCATCCAACCTGACAGCGCTTGAGAGGATCTGCAGAGAAGAATGGTAGAAACTCCCCAAATACAGGTGTGCCAAGCTTGTAGCGTCCTACCCAAGAAGACTCGATGCTGTAATCGCTGCCAAAGATGCTTCAACAAAGTACTGAGTAAAGGGTCAGAATACTTATGTATATGTAATATTTCAGTTTTTATTTGCAATAAATTACCAAAAATGTGCTTTGTCAATATGGGGTATTATGTGTAGATTGCTGAGGAGAAGAATTTATTTAATCAATTTTAGAATAAGTCCTCATTTTGTCCTTTTGGCAACATGGTTTACAATCGGAATATCTATTGATGTCCCCCTCCTCGCCTCGGGACTTTGACATGCTCGATACCCATGTACTGTAATGAGGCAACATTATGTCTGGCAGTCATTTAAAAAAACAAAAAGTTATTTAACCTTTATTTAACTAGGCAAGTCAGTTAAGAACAAATACAAGAACAATGACGGCCTAGTAACAGTGCTTTGTACAGGAGCAGAACAACAGATTTTTACCTTGTCAGCTCGGGGATTCAATCTAGCAACCTTTCGGTTACTGGCTCAACGCTCTAACCACTAGGCTATCTGCCACCTCATAAAGTGCATAGTGACTAGACTTCTGGGATCTTGGTTTCTGATACTACTCCTATGTTCGGATATGCATGTCTTGAGTGCCCGGCGCATGTTGCCCACATAGGCCAGGCCTCAAGGGTGTTTAAATAGGTAGACTGCGTTCTTTGTAGCACATGTTATGATAACCTTTTCAAATGTATCAAAAGTTTCCTGACATAGGATGGTTGAATGTGTGGATGGTTGAATGTGCGGAGAAGCGGTGACATGGGAGAACTCATGAAGGTTGAACATCAGGCGGGCTGCCGCATTCTCTGTAAATTGCAGGGATTTGATGGCATAAGCGGGGAGCCCAGCCAACAGAGAGTTGCAGTAGTCTAGATGGGGGATGACAAGAGCCTGGATTAGGACCTGCGCTGCTTCCTGTTTATTATAGTAGACTCCAGACACCCAAGTCATGGACTGTTCTCTCTGCTACTGCACGGCAAGCGGTACCCGAAGCACCACTTCTGGAACCAACAGGATCCTGAACAGCTTTTATCACCAAGCCATAAGAGTGCTAAATAGTTAGTCCGGGTAGCTATCTGTTAAATATTTAACTATCTGCATTGACTGTTTTTGCAACAACAACAAAAATAATCTGCTACTACCATTTATTATCTATCCTGTTGCCTAGTCACTTTATCCATACCTATATGTACAGGTCATTTGGAAAGTATTCAGACACCTTGACCTCCCACATTTTGTTACGTTCTTTACTCTAAAATGGATCAAATGACCTACTGGATATTCCGATTACCATACCCAAGAAGACAAGGCTGTAATCGCTGCCAAAGGTGCTTCAACAAAGTACTGAGTAAAGGGTCTGAACACTTATGTAAATGTGATATTTTATTTATTTATTTCTTTCTAAAATCTGTTTTTGCTTTGTAATTATGGGGTATTGTGTGTAGATCGATCAGGAAAAATAACTATTTAATCAATTTAATAATAAGGCTGTAACGTAACAAAATGTAGAAAAAGTCAAGGGGACTGAATACTTTCCGAATGCACTGTAGGTCTAAAGACGTAGCTTAAAGGGCAACAGGGATTTTTTGTGTTGTTGCTCTGCACTATTCTACTCATATAAACGTAACTTTGAGGGTGGTTCTCAAACACACCCTCAAACAACAAATATTTAAACGTCACTCTTTCCAAACAACAGGAAGTACTTTTACCTTCCTGTCCAAAGACAACCGTTCAAATTTGACAGCTGGCTAACCTTGGCACATTTACGTAAATGTTGATTAATGAGCATTGTCCCTGTCAAATAAACCTGCTAAAGAACAGTAAAGTAAATAAAGTTGTATTTTGAAAAGTTCTCTGACACTTCATTTCTCAGTTTTCTATTAAAATGGTGTGCAATGTGAAATCCAGGAAGTGAACAATCCACTGTGTGCATTCAACATGTCTCCCTATTTATATTACAGTTGGTCTAAACTTGGCTTTTGTTGAAATAGCAACACTGCCATGTTTTATTAATTCTCCCATCGCCCACATGAGGCCTTTAAGTTGGCCTGTCAAAATAATATAGCCTTCAAAGTGCCACTCAATCATTTCAGACAGAGCAGTCAAACAGAGTAAGGGACCTTCCACGGAAAGCACTGACAGCTCCCGCAGTCAGCTTAGCTTCACGTAATCAGAGCTTTTCCGGTGCACGAGGAGATACACTCCATTCAATTGAAAACTTTACCTGACAACTAAGGGTTTATGATATATTTGACAATATTCAAATATGGTCTACTTGAAAAGAATTTAGAACTAGAGAAGTACATTTCCTGAAGATAAAAAGATGTGGTGTGCTTGCTAGCTTGTTTTAAAATATTTACAGATTTGAAATAAGAAATAGTAGTGATAGTGTCTGCCGTAGTAATGGTGGTGACTAATTATAGTTGAAAAAGTAGGTAGAGGGAAAGGTTGATTGATTGATTCGATACGAACAGATAGCTTAAACATGTGAAAGTTGGTTTGGTGTCTTGAGCTCGAACAGTTCAAGAGTTGTTATAGTGGGCTAGTAGTGGAAGTCGTGGGGACTGTGACAGTAGTGGTGGTGGTAGTAGTGGTAGTTAATGTAATAGTATTGGTATTACTAGTGACTGCGGCACAGCCGCGAGGCTGCTGATGGTGAATTTTTTCTTCTTCTTCTGAGTAAATCAAATTATAATAATACAAATAATTTGCCTTCAGCAAGCACACCTAATTCATGTAAAGGGTTGGCATAGCCTTCCTGGGGACCCCAAAGGGTGCACATTTAGTTTTTTACCCTAGCACTAAACAGCTGATTCAAATAATTAAAGCTTAATGGTGAGTTGATCATTTGAATCTGCTGTGTAGTGCTTGGGGTCCCCAGGAAACGCTGGGTTAGAACCTCATTATCTCATGTGCACTGTATTTTCACCAAGTGCATATTATATGGTCTTGCAAGTGCACTTTAAAAAATCCCCTTATCACTATCAAAGAATAACTTGATACGGTAGTTATTGTAGTTTAGGACCTATAGCACTAACCATTTCCACAGGCGGTCTCACTGTGCAGCTAATGACACAAAAAGGTGTAGAACGTTTGACGTCTTCCTGAGAGATGCCTCTGCCTGCCTGGGGATGCTGACGGATAGAGTTCAGGAGCGTTGTAGATGTAAGAGGCTGAGACGCACGGAGCGATGCTGGGAAGGAGTGGGCGGGAGAATGCATTGGGGGAGGTGGTTGGGGGGGGGGTCCAGGTTTTTTGTTGAAGTTGCTGTTATCGAAAGTCGCTGCTTCCTGTTTTGTAGGTTGAAAGAGCTGTGGAGCTAAGGGGACATGCGAGGGAGGAGGGGGGGAAGGGAGGGAGGGAGGATGCGTCCTGTGCAAAGTGAGTCACTATACAGAAGTGTCAGGGCTAATTAGGCTCTCCTACTCGGAGAGTTCCATCTCCATGGCAGAGAAGGGAGGGGAGGGGATGGTCGGCGAGGGGGGTCATCTAAGCCAGGTAGAGGCCAACTCTCAGTGTGCTCTCTCTCTCTACGAGGGAGACTTGTGGATAGAGGGATGTGGGAAAGAGCGAAAGAGAGAGGAGGGGATGATATGGGGGAGGAGAGATAGAAGTAGGGAGGAAATAAACAGAGCAGAAGAGAAAGGGAGGACAGAAGAGGGAAAATAAAGAGGGGGATAGAGAGAAAGAGGGGCAGGAGAGAATAGGAGGAGGAAGAGAAGAATGTCAGGACAGGGCACAGAATTGTAGTATATGGGTGATTCAACAGAAGTGGTGCAAATTGAGGTTTGAACATATTTAAAGTATTTTTCATCAAGGATCTCTCTGTACTTTGCTCCATTCATCTTTCCCTCGATCCTGACTAGTCTCCCAGACCCTACCTCTGAAAAACATCCCTAGATTATGATGCTGCCACCATCATGCCTCACCTTAGTCGATGGTACCAGGTTTCCTCCAGACATGACACTTTGCATTCAGGCCAAAGAGTTCAATCTTGGTTTCATCAGACCAGAAAATCTTGTTTCTCATGGTCTGAGAGTCCATAGGTGCCTTTTGGCAAACTCCAAGCGGGCTGTCATGTGCCTTTTGCTGAGGAGTGGCTTCTGTCTGGCCACTCTACCATAAAGGCCTGATTGGTCAAGTTCTGCAGAGATGGTTGTCCTTCTAGAAGGTTCTCCCATCTCCACAGAGGAACTCTGGAGAGTGACCGTCAGGTTCTTGGTCACCTCCCTGACCAATGCCCTTCTCCCTCGATTGCTCAGTTTGGCCCAGTTAGCTCTAGGATGAGTCTTGATGGTTCCAAACGTCTTCCATTTCAAGAATGATGGAGGCCACTGTGTTCTTGGGGACCTGCTGAAATGTTTTGTACCCTTACCCAGATTTGTGTCTCGACACAATCATGCCTCGGAGTTCTATGGACAACTCCTTCGACCTCATGGCTTGGTTTTTGCTCTGACATGCACTGTCAAGTGTGGGAACTTACATAGACAGGTGTGTGCCTTTCCAAATCATGTTCAATAAATTGAATTTACCACAGGTGGACTCCAAAAAAGTTGTAGAAACATCAAGGATGATCAATGGAAACAGGATGCAGCTGAGCTCAATTTCGAGTCTCATAGCAAAGGGTCTGAATATTTATGTAAATAAGGTATCTGTTTTTTATTTTGAATACATTTGCAAACATTTCTGAAAAGCTCTTTTTGCTTTGTCATTATGGTGTATTGTGTGTAGATTGATGAGCGAAAAAAATTATGTAATCCATTTTAGAATAAGGCTGTAACGTAACCAAATGTGGAAAAGGAAAGGGGTCTGAATACTTTTCGAATGTACTGTATGTTCTCTGCTTGTGTCAATGGGTTGCCACCCCAGCTCTACCAGAGTTGAGCTCCAACAACATCAAAACTTTTCTTTTCTTAATATGAAGCTTCACAGTTTTCCCTTGCTCGGCGAATGGAGAAGTATTTCAACAAAACAAGTGAAACTTGTCCTCAGTGAATCAGACTTCTGATATGTTGTGGTACTTTCTCTTTAAAGTTAAGATGGCGGACAGGAAAAAAGGAGAAACGTGGAACATTGTAGAAGTAAATATGGAATGGGGGAATCCACAAGCGTTCTGGAAGATCTGATGAAGAAGAAGATGGTTGACAGAAAAAAAGGAGAAAAGTGGAACATGTTTTGAGTGAATATGGAGTGGTGGAGAACACAGAACGTTTGGAAGAGCAACAGAAGGAAATTGAATGTAAACGAGAGTGAGCATGAATTAACTGCGGTGGCAGGTGCGGTGAAGACCGCTGAGTTTGAGCCTCTTCCTGATGATGACAAAGATGATTCTGGCCCAGTAGAAGTTCGATTTTTTTGGAGAGAATGGATCCTTGTCTTCTGGCAGATCCATATGTGGTGTCAGGTTGGGTGGAAAGCAGGTTGGGGAATGTTGGGTTGGTGAAAGTGACTCGAAGTGGAATCGTGTAGATTTTTTGCATTTCTGCTGTCCAGAGGGAGTGTGCACCACACCACGTGACAGGGGACAAGAACTGTGACTTGCTTTCCTCTCCGGAGCAGGGCACCGTTAAAAGGAGTGATAACTGGGGTGGCGTTAAGTGTTGAGGAGGATCAACTGAAGTTGAAGATTCCCGGTGTCTGTGACGCCCGCCAATTGGTGCGACGCAGACCCAGTGGGGAGCGTGGTGAAACAGAGAAGACACTGTCTGTACTACTGAGTTTTGATGCAGAGTCTTTAACAGATAAAGTCAGTTATCACTTGTGTGTTTGTCCTGAATCCATTACAGTGTTTTAGGTGTCAAGCTTATGGTCATGTGGCAGCAGTGTGTAGGATGGAGATTCCTACATGTGATAAATGTGCAGGAGAACATGAGTGCCTAGAACCTGTAGTTTGAATAGATGTTAGATAGCTTAATAGTTATGCTCAGTGATATCATACACATGTGTTTAAAACTTACCAGCAGTTACCACAGTCCATTGGCCGAAAGTAAGTAACTAGCTATTTCCCCCCTCTGTTAGCATTGGCAAGCCATAAGCTAACTCAGGGGGTTCCCAAACGTTTTGGCCCGTGACCCCAATTTGATAAACAATTTTTCATGACCTCACACCATGTAAAAAAAGTGATGTAATCAATGGCCAATGGACTATGACAGTCTATTAAAAATCAGTCTGACAGAACGTTTGACAGTATTTCAATCTGAAGGAAGTATGGTTTGAAGTGACTGAAATCAATCAGAAAGGTATCGGGAAGTTCAGAAGATCACCAGGCAATAATTATGTGTGATCTTCTGTGTAGAAAATAAAGTTATCATTGACAATGTTCTTTTTCCCCCCAGTCTGATTTAGTGCCTGGTTTTGTCCACTCCTATGCGGCTTGTGGGCATTGTAGAGCAAAACAGTTTAATCTTCCAGTGATGGGGTTATAATATTTCGCAGCTTAAACTGTTCAAAAGGTAGAGCCACATTTGTAGGAAGAAAACAGAACTGCTCTGTTTATCACTGACATATCCCCGGTTCTATGAACCAAGCGCAATTTCTTTACATTTTATTTCAGTTTCTCTCGTGACCCCATTTTCAAATAAGGCGACCGCTAGTTTGGGAAAAACTAACTCAAACCAAAAATACCACTGTTATCTGGGGAATGCTCTACTTTTAGACTCTCTTGAGATATCAACTAGAGGGGATTTTGGATTCTGGAAAGAACCTGTTGATCTTTGCAATATTCTTAAACCTAGGGCAGATTGTTCAGTGTACCAGCTAGCCCACTGATTATTTGGTCATTGACTATTTGCTGTCCATCTGCTTAGCCACATATGGTGTAGCTAGCAGCATTTTTGATATACCGTTTCTTTTAACACCGTCTCCTTCCGTGCCCACCATGCTGGTGTTTATATCACTATGGGTTCCATAGTGCTACCGTAGTCTGTTCCAGCATAACTATCTTTTGTTGCTAGGATGCCTATAGCTTTTGTTAGCTGCTTCAGTCGCTGTGAACAGGCTCTGTTAGTGTTGCCCTGTGGGTCTGAGAGGACAGGGCCCACATTGAGACAGCCCACTGTGTGTGGGACTGGAATGCCAGAGCAGAGCAAAGTGCTGTCATGTTCCCACCACCCACCCAGCTATCCTACCCATCCTTCCTAGGCCTTCCCCTCCCGATGACAGCCTCGTAGCTGAGGTTGTGACCACAGTCTCCTCCTGTGAACCTCCTCTCATAGCTCAATTAGAGGACTGGTAGGACACTATGCCATCTAGTCGCCCATACGGGGCATATCATGTCTATTTAAAGGCCAGGGAGGTCAGATGGCTGCGCTAGTTAGTTACTTCCTGGGAACCCACTCTCCCAAGGGAAAACAGAGCTGTGGGATTGGTTTGAGGAATTTGTCTAGCACCACTCTGAACTTTAAGCTTTTTATTAGATGGTAAGTGGACTTCCTTATTCCTTCTTAAACTGCATAGTATCCCGATTCTCCTTTTGTTATATGCTATTTTACTTCCTCTGGCAAACTAATGAGGAGCTCTATAGGGCTGTATTATGCTTTATGTTTTTGGCTTGTGGACCTAATTGCTGGATCCAGGCAGTGGTTTCACGTAAAAACTGAAACGGGCTTAATGTTCCCACACAAAGCATTAAAAAGTCCTGAAAATGTATTGCTAACTGTGACTCTGCAATTATTAAGACCACAGACATTGAGGCCTGCAGACAATGACATGTTTGTCTGGAACTGTTTACAGTATCTTACACCAAATAAAGGAAAATAGCAACGACTGTGTGGTGTCTCAGTGACTCTGTCAATTGTACGGTAGCTCAGTTTCGAAATGGCCGACATTCAGGACTTTCATAGTAATCAGCATAAACCTTTAGTGCATTGTATGTCACATGGTTTGCTACCCCATACTGTTAAGGAATTGAATATTTTGTGGTGAATTAGCGAGATGGATCTCATGCACAATGCAGGGGCTGACAATACACGCTGGAGATGGATACCACATAAGACATCACACACGCGCACACACCACCCACACACACAAACTGCAAGTGCCGCAATAAATTAAAGTGCACACCTGAGTGATTTCCCTCAGCAGTCCTTAGACACACAAACCGCTAGGCGGTTGTTATTCTACCCCATATGTGACACGGCTTAAACAGAAGTGTCCTTTGTTTCTGCACCTGAGCCGACCACATTCTCCATGGCACGGGCAGGAAGCCATTTGGACACTCAGATTTCCTTTTAGACTTGAAAATAACACTGAAACATGGTTTCTGAGGAACGTTAGGAAAATACCTCAGCAGCACTATAATTTCAAGTCAGTAAAATACCTAGATGTCAGAGCTTTGACGTGTTCTAATAGTACCATGTTGTGCAAGTCACAAATCAAATCACAGTTTATTGGTCATGTACAGTACACCGTTTTTTTAGATGTTATCGCAGGTGTAGCGAAATGCTTATGTTTCGAGCTCCAACAGTGCAGCAATATCTAGCAATACAATAACAACACACACATCATCCACAATACAAATGTTAAAAAGAACAAGAAAGTAAGACATATCATAACGAGCAATGTCAGTTCGGATTATAAATATATATTTGTGTGAATGGTGTGTGTATAGACAGTATGGACAGTATACGAATAGAAAAGGTGTGTACAGCAATAGTTATACAGGATGAGTCATGACTAAAATACAGTATGTACAGTACATAGGCCAGCAATCGCTAAGGTTCAGGGCAGGGTACTGTACTGTCTCTGCCTTCTAGATGGTAGCGGAGCAACTACAGTGCCTTCAGAATGTATTCACACCCCTTGCTTGACTTTTTCCTCATTTTGTGGTGTTTAAAATGGATTACATTGAGATTCCGTGTCACTGGTCTACACACAATACCCCATAATGTCAAAGTGGAGTTATGTTTTTGTACAAATTCATTCAAAATGAAAAGCTGAAATGTCTCGAGTCATGTATTCAATCCCTTTGTTATGGCAAGCCTAAATAGGTTCAGGAGTAAGAATGTGCTTAACTTACCCGAGAAGCCTGAACTGTCAGCGCCTCATGAGGCCTGAACTGTCAGAGCCCATATAGGGAATCAGAACCTGCTGCAACTCTGCTATGCGCACTGACAGTCCATAGACCTCATGGTTCCAAAAACAATACTTACCTTGCGAGCCTGACATGTCAGAACACGTATCGCAAGGAACCACAAGTCCAAAACAGAACCCTTGTCGTGACTTGGTGAAGAACACGCGCTCGGCTGCATATTATCAACCAATCGATGAACAAGGCAGGCCGAGGCTCAAACCCACAGGAACCTGCAGTAACCTGGAAACGGTGTACTCAGGCACTCCCAGGCAGCCCAAGGCTCAAACCCACAGGAACCTGCAGTAACCTGGAAACGGTGTACTCAGGCACTCCCAGGCAGCCCAAGGCTCAAACCCACAGGAAATTGTGGTAACCCTGATAATGGGCACTTCATGCGCTGCCGCACCCCAAGACAGCCCAAGACTCAAATCCACAGGGAACGCTGCTAACCCAAATAAATGCTCAACCTACACACTGCCGAACACCCACTCCCGGACCCAGCCATAAGAACACCATGAGCCTCACCGGGAGCAGTTACATCCAAGCGATAAAGCATCACAAAGGTATGTGAGGAACCCCAACTCGCTGCATCACAGATATCACCAATCATCATGCCCCTGAACTATGTCGAAGAAGCAGCCACACCCCTAGTGGATTAAGGTTTACCACACACCGCTACACAACCCTTGTCATTTGCTGTCGTATGCCACAATCCAATAGGAAAGACACTGCTTAGAAAGCACCCTACCCCATGTGAGAACTCCAAACAGGAAGGGTGTACTGCTAGCTCGTGGAGATCCCCAACGCGCTTGGCCGACGCCAAGGCCATTAGCGTAGTAGTCTTGTAGGAAAGGACCTGGCTGCCATATAAACCTTTAATGTGGGAAAAGAAAGGCCCTGCTCAAAAAAGTTATTGCAAGAACATCAAAATGGCCACCAAAGAACCTCAAACATGCGCCACTTATGCACATAACCTTCTCGTAAAGGGCGCACAAGCCCGACTGCATAGTCGTAATCACAATCCGTCAAATTCAACCTTTTCAGGGCCCAACCCCACAGAGATCTGTGGTTGTGGGTGCCAAACTCTCCCATGCACCGATGACATGGAACCCTTCAAGGGTCCCCGCCCAACAAGTGGATAATCTCCAGGAACCAGGGTTGTCTGGGCCAACAAGGAGCCACAAGATTCAATAACAGACTCTCCTGACGGACCTTCTCCACGGTGGCTTGAATCAGGTCCACTGGAGGAAAATCATAGCGCAGGGTCCGAGGCCACTGATACGCCAAAATCGGTTCCCAACAAAGAGCCCAGCCAGATCGCTCATTGAAAAAAACAGACGACAATGCAAGTTTTCTCGTGATACTAAAAGATCTACATCGGCTCTGCTGAAACGGTCCTATGTCTGGGCAACCACCGAGGGGTGCAGTTTCCACTCTGTAGAGCTAGGATCCACCCTGGAAGGTAGATCCGCACCCACGTTGAGAGATCCATATGAGCCACCACCATCCTATTGTAGTACCTTACCTATATATGCTGGCCATCCAACATCAGAAGGAAAAGCATCAGCACTAGAAAAACAGTTAGTAGCTCTAGATAATTTATATGCAGCGCCCTAGAAACTGAATGCGCTGAGCCGGAGTCAAACAACATTTCTTTGAATTCATTATGAACCCCAGAGACTGAATATGGCAAACCAGCTTGGCAGTGTGGAGCTGAACCTGTTCCCTCGACTCTGCTACATTCAGCTAATCATCCAGATAAGCCAATATGCTGATCCCCCTCGCACTGCACAGGTGCCAAAGCCGTCTCCACAACCATAGAAAAGGTGCAGGGCAGTAGGGTGAGCCTTAAAGGCAGAACCAGGAAGTCATATGCCACACCCTCAAAATTAAACCTCAAACTTTCTGTGGGGAGGAAGTATAGCCATATAAAAAATGCATCCTTCAGATCTATGGAGGTAAACTAATTGCTGGGACGCACCGACTGCAACAGCCTGCGAAGTGTGAGCATTTTGAAGTCCAGGATGGGACGCAACATTCCTTCGCTGTTGGGAATTAAGAAGTACTGGCTGTACCATTCGCTCTGTACTTTTGACACGAGGGACCACCTCTCTCAAGACAGGCGCTATGACTTCTGGGATCATTGACGTAATGACGCCACAAAAAAAGAGGAGCACAGCGATCTGCAGACTGTACCCCCTCATCACTGTCCTCATCAGCCATGGTGAAATGCCACTGGATGGAGCACGCTGCCAGTCTCCCATACATTATCTCCTGAAGGGGCAGAAGGCTGCTCTGAGGACTGGGATCCTTTGTTTTTTTCTCTCATGGTTTTTAAAATATCCACCACTATTGACAAATGTGGGGAAGAAACTGTTTATTATGCCCACATCTGGACGACACCGCACTCTTGATACCCCTGAACAGAGAGGAACCTTGGGTAGAAACAATGTTTCGTGGTACAGCCGTTCTGATACCCGGCCCACACCGGCAAATTGGCAACTTTCCCCCATTGACGAGCCACTTGGGAGCACTGCTATCACTCTAAATGCTTGGGGAGGAGGCCCCCAAGAACAAGCCCCCAGCCTCCACCTATGGTCGCGAGGTCTGCTTCTTCCCCTGCGCTGCGGAGGAATCTGCTTTCACCCCACACTCCTTCGACCCAGAACGGTGTCTGTGCCAAGACGTCCACCGCTGCCCAGAAGCACCAAGACGGTAAAAAACCGACCTCTAATTCCTGGAGGAATTCCACAGCGGGGGAGAAGACAGCCAATCCACCCTCAGGTGATCTGCCGTCCTACGACTCAGCTCCGTCAAAGGCGTATTATCCACAAATGCTTCACTCACCCCTTATAAATATAAAGTCGGGGATTTAGGCTGCCATTTGTCTGGGTTACCTTCAGGCGAGTTAGTAGGCCAAACCGTTTGGACACTACAGACAATTTTGTGAGAAGATTAATTTTCGGGACGTCTCCAGGTTTGACAAACAGCGCCATAGCTATGCCACTTTCCACCACAGATGCGGAATGACGCCAGGCGGATGCGGTGGTTTCGCAACCCATGCAAAAAAACGGATGTCTAGCTTAAACTGACGGATTTTGATGGGTATTTTTTTCATCATGTTCATTAGATCTCTTAAGGATTTTATAATCTAGTAATTTTGAACCTCGACGTCGAAACCGGATAAGAAATGTGACTTTTTCCTATCAACAAAGTCTAGCTAGCCAGCTGATTTGTTTTCTTTTGAATTCCTTCAATGAATACCTGCATTGAAGTGATTCACCTTATCTCCTGGAGGACTACAAAGGACCACGAAGTACAGGAATGGGAGACACTCACATATTTTACTCAAGTGGATTCCATCTTAGTCTCAAAAAGACAAACCCTTAGTAAGGAGCTCAAATATGTACTTCTTCCACTTTGGAATCCTTGCGGAAAAAACTCAAACATCCAAGATGAGGCGTTTAGAAATCCATTAATAAGCCAAAAGAGTCCACACAGAACTGTATGCCTCCCTCTCTTGCCCCTCTCGCGGCTGAACTGTATGCCTCCCTCTCTTGCCCCTCTCGCGGCTGGTGTTGACCGCAACAATTTAAGAACATTGCCCAAAAGCCCAGCCATCCCAGCCCACTCCACTCGCCAGTCACCTGGCAATTTTGCTCTTTTTAATACTCATCCCTGAACATCAAAGCCCTACTCGTCAGTGGCATTATTGTGGACGAATGTGTTGATGTTCTGTGACCAACAGAGACATGGCAACAACCTAATGACTATTACCTGCTTAACCAAGCAACACCACCTGGCTACGTTTACCTTGTCAAACCTTGTGCTCTGGGTCGTGGAGGTCGGCTTGCTGTCCTTCATTGTTCTGACTCGAAGTCAAAGTCACACATGTACTCCAGGTAACCTCTTTTGAACATATAGCCTGTACAATATCTGTCCCTCAACCACTGCTTATAGTCCTCATCTACCGGCCACCAAAAACCTCTCCAGTCTTTCTTTCTGAGTTAGCTGAGCTCCCTGTGTCCTGCCAAACTATTGTTAGGGGACTTTAACATTCATGTGGACTCTGAAGGATGTGCTTTGCCGGAGACTTACTCTGCCCTTTTGGATTGCTTCAACTCTACATAGCATGTAAACTTCCCCACCCATGACGGAGGCCTTGTGTGCACAACAGGCATGGCTCCCTCCAACCTGTAAGGTCTGGACAGATCCATATCTGACCATGAGGCCATACTGTTCAGTGTGCCCGCCCCCATGCCCAAGCCAACAAGTGCACCAACACCTCGAGAAATATACAAAGGATTAACACAGCTTGGATATGCAATCATATGACACCCCTGAACCTCATGTATCCTCAGTGACTGACCTGGTGGCTCATTATAACATTGAGCTCTCCTCCCACCTGGATGCTCTGGCTCCCCTTAAAACAAGGGTGGTCTCCGTCAACATCCCAGCGCCATTGTACCCTCCTGAGCTGCGTGCCATGAAAGCCATAGGACGACGACTAGAATGGCTCTACACACGGACAGGGCTTATTGTCCATAAGGAGGCCTACCAAGACCACAAGGACTTACTTGCCACAACCAAATCTGCCTATTTCTCCAACATCATAAGGAATGAACAAGGAAACCCAAGACTGTTCTTCTCGATCATCAACAAACCTCTCCGCCCATTGGACAACCCCTCTCTCACAATCACCTCTGACCTCTGTGACAGTTTTCTGGCCTCCTTTCAAAACAAAGGTGATGATATTTACCAACAGCTGCAACAATCTCACCCTTCATAGTATTAAAATGTATTAAAATGTGCTTAAAAACAGTATGTGCATTTTCCCACCAGAGGTGTTTCCATCAAACTGACTTGTTGTGGATAAAAGGCTGTGCGTGATGACATAGTGCAGATAAAAATAACTTTGATACATTTTTTATCTGACATGTACTTTACACACATAAAAAGTTGGATAAAATCCTGGCTGGTGATGATATCAGATTTGCCCTCTCTAAGCAGAGTATTGTACTTGTGGTGCCAAGACTGCAGTGAAACAGTACTCTCTCTCTCTCTCTCTCTCTCTCTCTCTCTCTCTCTCTCTCTCTCTCTCTCTCTCTCTCTCTCTCTCTCTCTCTCTCTCTCTCATAGTAGATTTGTCTAATTGACTTCGTTGTTATTTTTCTCACCAACAATGGCATGTAAAATCTTGGTGGGGTAATAAAATGTTTCATTGATGCATGCCAGCAAAGCCACTATACAACACTAAACAATACATTAATTGCACTATAACGGTGACAAACGGTGCCGACAAACTGTTAGGGCCTACATAAATCTGTCCCAACAGCAGAGTCCCAACAGCAGTCCCAACACCTTACCACTGCTACACCTGGCTGTCAGCTGAGCCTTGTCTGTCAGCGAAACAGTTAATTCAGACTCATTTACAGCCTTTAATAAAAATATAGCTGATATGGCTGACTTGTTTGAACAAATGTGGTTTCTACTGACAATTGAGATTTACAAACTATGGCATAAGGGGACAAAGAGCGGATAAGAGGCAATCCGTAATTTCGATTAAGACATTCATGAGCGAGCTAGGACGGACGTAGTCAATATAACTAGTTGTTCAGCACTTTTGAAATGCACTTGTAGGCTCTAGAAAGAGGCCCAAATCCCGACTTGGAATTCAGAGTTGGATGACCATTCAAAAAAAAATCTGTATTTTCCCAGTCAGAGCTAATTTTATCTGAGTTCCCAGTTGTATTGATATTCACTGTAGTATTTTCTGGCCCATGGCATTACCCCCTTTTTTGTGTGATATCCAATAGGTAGTTACGATTTTGTCTCATTGCTGCAATTCGCCTACGGACTCTGCGAAGGTCAAGAGTCAAGCCATACTGCTTCTTGACACACTGCTCGCTTAACCCGGAAGCCAGCCGCACCAATGTGTCGGAGGAAGCACTGTCAAACTGCCGACCGACCGGCCCACCACAAGGAGTCACTAGAGCACGATGAGACAAGGACATCCAGGCCAGCCAAACCCTCCCCTAACCAGGAAGCCAGCCGCACCAATGTGTCGGAGGAAGCACTGTCAAACTGCCGACCGACCGGCCCACCACAAGGAGTCACTAGAGCACGATGAGACAAGGACATCCCGGCCAGCCAAACCCTCCCCTAACCCGGACGACGCTAGGCCAATTGCTCGCTGTCCCATGGGTCTCTCGGTCACGGGCGGCTGTAACACAGCCTGGGATCGAACCTTGGGCTGCAGTGGCGCCCTAGCACTCATTGTTGAATTTGCGATTTCCAACTTGTTGTGTAATGTTTATGTCCAGTGGCCGATAAGCACCAATACGTTTTATTTATTATTTATCTTCACATGACAAGGATTGAAAAGGATTTGCCAGTAGATTGCTGACTTGATGCATGATGATGACTCCTTGTTTAGCTTGCTAGCTAAGACTTTGAAAGTAGGATGTTGACATAATCAGTCCAATCAAAGCTAAGGTAGATATAACGTGATTTGACATAATTTTATCTGTGATCAATGACCTTGAGCCTTGTTGGATGGGCACTTCTAATGTAAGTCTATGGCAGCACCCAAGAGGCTTGAATATTTTAGCTCTACCCGTACATTTTGCGGTGACGTAGTGTCTCTATGAGTGACAGAACACTGAGCCAATCATGACGCAGCTAGAGAGCATTACCAACCCCTACACTTCGTATTTTCCACTGGCTGCCCCACCACCACAGAAAGCACTGAGCGAGGCTGAAACACCTGCTTGTTGGAGCTGCCTTAACCAAGAAAGCAAAAAAGAGACCTTGTTTGTATGCGGCTTTATTAACTCAATGATACATTTTTTTTTGTTTTTACACTGTTTGCAAACTGATATGTAGATTAAAAAAACATGAGCACACCCAGAAAAAAGAATTTGTGTGGAGGTTCTAACTAACGGTGAATAAACTGTGCCTTCCTCACAGTGCCGAAACGCTGGTAAATACCCATTCAATTGCTGGGAGTTTATACATGGAGTGTGCGACTTTCTTTATTTTGATAGTTTACGCAAACTGATATGTGACACGTATTAATGCCAAAATTACATGCAAACAGGTGGGGCTCTGCCACTGAGCAGTATAATGGCAACAATTGTTCAACAGCCCCTATTCAAATTGGACACACTTATGCACAAATTTTTTGTTTGCCATTTCACACACTTTTAAAGAATAGCTGTGCATGTTCATATGTGACTGTCGGGAATGAAATAAGTGGTATAAAAGGGGTTATTCACAGCTATTGATTCAACAACACTCACCATTTCATAGGCCAAACTACAGTGGCTAAACCTGTTCCAAGTCACTGGGCCAGAGAAGTTGACTATGAGTCTCATATGTAGCTATGTGCTGATCATAGTCCTACAGTAAACATGAAATCTGTAATCATTCCACAGCAGGATGCCATTAACTAAATGGATTATAATATGCCCCCCCCCCTCCCACCCCTCATGCCACAGCGGGATTTAAAAATGGACTAATCTAAATGGGATACATCAATAAAAATGCAGAATAAAATTGCAGGCACTTAAGAACTTCAGCTCCCTTGCCTGGGTTCAAAGTGGAGAGTTGCTGGCTGGCAGCCAGCCAATAAATTAGAAGATAAGAAATATTATTCCACTGGCACACCGGGGCCTATAGCTATTTAAAACGGGGGCTTTATTGATAATTGAATTACTCTGGTAAAAAAAAGAATAGTAGGCTTGGATGCAGATCAATAAGGAGAGATTGTAGTGGATACGGTGCCGTGGAAGCGACACAGCCAAAGAGGCCGTGTGTGTATGTGTGTGTGCGTTAGTGCGTGTGTGCATCTGTCTGTGTATGATTATGTAAAATGTTCAGGTCCTTCTTTTAAAATGTTCGATTTAGGATTCTAATAAAGTATCAATTTGTGTTCAAGTGGATAGGTGATGCAATAAATTGTATATTACTTACTCTACATTACCAAATGGTGAAATTGATAGAAAATAGCAATGTGTGACTTTGGATGGTCTAATAATAATCTAATGTTGTTTATTGCAGGTGCTGTGCTGAAGTGATATGGACACAGGTAGAATGGCTAGTCCTCAGAGCTCCAGAATGGCTAGTCCTCAGAGCTCCAGAATGGCTAGTCCTCAGAGTTCCAGAATGGCTAGTCCTCAGAGCTCCAGAATGGCTAGTCCTCAGAGCTCCAGAATAGCCACTCCTCAGAGCTCCAGAATGGCCACTCCTCAGAGCTCCAGAATGGATAGTCCTCAGAGCTCCAGAATGGCTAGTCCTCAGAGCTCCAGAATGGCTAGTCCTCAGAGCTCCAGAATGGCCACTCCTCAGAGCTCCAGAATGGCCACTCCTCAGAGCTCCAGACACAGTAGCTCTGTTTCATCATCTCCAATGAGGTAAGTGCACACGACTCGCATGGTGCACATATGACATAATATGCTTTGTCTGTATCTATGGGACTGTCAGCCTCGCATCAGTCTCTTGAGACACACACCAACACACACACGGCTGCACACACATTCAACAGGGCAAGAACCTACGCATGCGTACACAAATACAAACACACACATGCACAATAACACACACATATAGGCTACACAAGGGGCACAATAATGTTGTGTACACTGTTGCTACTAATAGTAGTAATACTGGTAATAAAATAACCTCAGATTCAGATCTGTAAATGGGTCTAAAAACACATGGGATATATGGTGTCATTATGCAGTCTTTGCCTGGGATTGAGAGCGAACGCATCACCACCCTGCAACTGTTAGAGTGGGATGTGTCTCTGAGTTGCCAAAATACACACACACGCACACACACACACACACACACACACACACACACACACACACACACACACACACACACACACACACACACACACACACACACACACACACACACACACACACACACACACACACACACACAGTCTAGGATTAGACCTCCATGCACGCAAATACATTCAAATGCACTGCGAGGACTGTTTCGTATACTGAAGATTCCAACATATGGCACTCACATACAGACAGTCAGGAATGCACGGGACATGTTCTCACACACTTACTTTTCAATCAGATTCAAATGAATCACATGAATCACATACACATAGGAATAAAAAAAGAACATACACATATGCAGATACCACAAAAACATCTGCATCTACATAGACATACACTGAAATAGACCCTATAAGGTAACAGATGACACTATCCCTGCATGCAAACTGTTTGGTTGGTCACCTTCTGCCTCAGGTTCAAGCCTGAAAGAGGCCATGTCATGCACTGCAGCCAGGAGACCAGCAGTTTCAGAATCAGCCAGATGTGTGTGTGTGCTCTTTTACAGATGATGTTATGTGTGCTAGCGTGCATAGGCCTACAGTGTGTGTGTGTGTGTGTGTGTGTGTGTGTGTGTGTGTGTGTGTGTGTGTGTGTGTGTGTGTGTGTGTGTGTGTGTGTGTGTGTGTGTGTGTGTGTGTGTGTGTGTGGAGCCCATTCCTGGACTGCACTTTAGAGCTGTCAGTCTGCTTTGCGCTGATGGAAACATCTGGAAGTCAGATGTCTGCCTCATACCTCAGATCCCAATCACCGTCTCTTAGTCTAGGGCAGGGCATTTTATCCCATGTGCTACTTCAGGAGGAGTGTATGCGACAACCTCAGTCATCAAAGCACAGTAGGCTAAATGGTATCCATATTGTCCATGAGTTTCTAGTAGATAGACCATATGGTTCAAGAGAAAATTTGCCTAATTGCCTAATTAATGAACAAATCATCAAATGAACTATTATTTTCAATTTACTCTGCAAGTCTTCCAACTATAGACGATTTCTTTGCAAACTGCCACCAGCACATTGACAACAAACAAGTAAAATTAATGTGTGTAAAAAAAATGATATTTCATGCTGAAACCTTCATATTAAACACCAATGGCATGGCATTCACTAAGTTGATGGTTATAATTAGGATAATGTTTTACAGCTTTGTCATTTTTTTTTTTTACATTATAATCATCTTATTTTATTATTTCATATTTGACATGTGATAAGGCTCAAACAAAAGTCCTTGCAGGCAAGATTATAATAAATTGTTCCAAGTAGATGTTTGCGGTGCTAATTCTAAAAAGAGTCCATGTAAAAATATATATCCAGAGGGAAAAGCACACTTTGAAAGTTCCCAGTAATACCCTCCCTTTGCAACCCTAATACAGCCTGAAACATTTGTGTAAATGTTTCTTACAAGCCAGACTGTTAAATAAAATGACCTTTGAACTTACTCTAGTGCTTGTTGTCTGTGCAGTTTATCCTTCAGCTGCTCTAACGTTTTGACAAAATATCCACAGGAAAGTATTGTTTTCCTGACTATTTAGACAGTCGGTATGTATATGGTTCAGCTCTGCACCGAGATAAAGTTGGTTAGTATGACCATCTGTAGAGCATCTATCAACAAACTACACTACATGATCAAAAGTATCTGGGGACCTGCTTGTCGAACATCTCACTCCAAAATCATGGGCTATGGAGTTGGTCCCCCTTTGCTGCTTTAACAGCCTCCACTCTTCTGGGATGGCTTTCCACTAGATGTTGGAACATTGCTGCGGGGACTTACACTGATGTTGGGCGATTAGGCCTGGCTCACGGTCGGCATTCCAATTCATCCCAAAGGTGTTCGATGGGGTTGAGTTCAGGGCTTTGTGCATGACAGTCCAGTTCATCCACACCGATTTTGAAAAACCATTTCTGTATGGACTTTGCTTTGTGCACGGGAGCATTGTCATGCTGAAATAGGAAAGGGCCTTCCCCAAACTGTTGCCACAAAGTTGCAAGCACAGAATCATCTAGAATGTCATTGTATGCTGTAGCATTAAGATTTCCCTTCACTGGGTCTAGCCCGAACCATGAAAAAGCCCCAGACCATTATTCCTTCTCCACCAAACTTTACAGTTGGTGCTATGCATTGAGGCAGGTAGGGTTCTCCTGGCATCCGCCAAACCCAGATTCATCCGTTGGACTGCCAGATGGTGAAGGTTGATTCATCACTCCTAAGAAAGCATTTCCATTGCTTCAGAGCCCAATGGCGACAAGCTTTACACTACTGCAGCCGACGCTTGGCATTGCGCATGGTGATCTTAGGCTTGTGTGCGACTGCTTGCCATGGAAACTCATTTAATGAAGCTCCCAACAAACAATTATTATGCTGACGTTGCTTCCAGAGGTGGCTTGGAAGTCGGTAGTGAGTGCTGAAGCCGATTTGTATGTGCTTCAGCACTCGGCGGTCCCGTTCTGTGAGCTTGTGTGGTCGACCACTTCACGGCTGAGCTGTTCAGTAAGGCCATTCAACTGTCAATGTTTGTCTATGGAGATTGCATGGTGGTGTGCTCGATTTTATACACCTGCCAATCATTTGAAGGGGTGTCCACATACTTTTGTATATATATCGTGTATCTGTTGAAAAGCAATTGTTGCTAAGGTTACGCTTAGGGTTAGGTTTAGAGAAAGGGTTAGGGTAAGGGTTTAGTTTAGGGTTAGGATAAGGGTTAAGGTTAGGGCTAGGGTTAGGGTTAGTAGATAGTTAGTTGAAATGTTACTTACTGATAGTCTGTAGAGCATCTACAGATGGACTATCCAAATAAAGTGTTACCAAAGTGGTTTCTTCATCCCTTCCCTTATCACTCATACCTTTCTGTGAATTCCATTCTGCAATGCTATCATAAACAGGAAAGACTAGACATGTTTTGGTATTCATTTGGAACCTCCCAGCTCAAGCACTCCTATTGTGGCCAAGGTTTGCCAAATGTAATTACATTTTTCAAATGTAACCTTTATTTAACTAGGCAAGTCAGTTAAGAATACATTTTTATTTACAATGATGGCCTACCGGGGAACAGTGGGTTAACTGCCTTGTTCATGGGAAAAACAACAGATTTTTACATTGTCAGCTCTGGGATTCAATCCAGCAACCTTTTGATTACTGGCCCAACGCTCTAACCACTGGGCTACCTGCCAATGTAGTGCACGATTTTCCATTCATGTGTATTTAATGTTCAGAACCCAATAAGAATACTTTATCATTCTTGCTTACTACATTTTGTATACATGTTTATTTCATTGTGTGGGATAAGAGTCTCCTTGTTTCTGTTTCCTCTGCTTCTCCAAAGCCTCAATGACCTGCTATTCAAAATCTCACAGCTCATTCAGCCTACATTTTCCCTCGGACTGTCTGAATGTGGTTCTCTTGTGGTGTCTGCATAATATTCATATGTGGTGCCAGAAAGGATATGGTGCCATTCATGCAAACCAGACATTATATGGTGTCATTCATGCAAACCAGACATTGAAGCACATGTGGGTTCACATGCTACAATAGAGGTTTTCTTATTGGAGACCTAAGTAGAAATCTTTTGCTGAGAAGTCTAAGAGCGTTTGCCTCTGGCTCCTGGTCGATTGCCCTTACTTGGGGTTGGAACCTTCCAATTGCCATACCTTCGCTGCCCCGGTTGTGATTCAGTTGTTATGCATTCCCACAGCACAGCCAAACTGGCCGCTTATCAATTGAATTCCGTCTCCAAAGACATTTGAAGAGTTACACAGCCCAAAGCATCACTGAGTTACTGTAACGTACCAGGCGGAGATTTCACAATTGGGGATTGTATTTGTATAGTCTCATGTGGCTCCCATAGAGCATGGTGCTTTCAATGCGAGTTCCTCCTGCCCAATAACTCGCGCCGCGCTTGATCGAAGACAGGTGGTCCTCCCAACACCGCTGGGCTTTACTCGTCTGTTTACGCGCTTATCGACGAAAGCACCCAAGCACCAAAATATAGTGATACATACACATAGTCGCAACTAATAATAGCGTAGCACTGGCGTTGACAGTTGAATGTGTTTTTCTCTCTGTGCCTGCCTGAAAGTTTGTCTCTGTGATGCAATTGCGTGACACACCAACAGCGCATCAGTCACACCAGAGAGAATTCTAGCAACATGCTAATGCTATGCTAGCACCAGGCAGTGCTATATTTAGCTCTCAAAACACGACTCACTGTGCAATGAAAAAAGTTTAGTCTCGGCCCGGTTGGTTGGCCTCCATCACTAGAGGTTGATCTCTCTCTCTCTCTCTCTCTGCATCTGATGGGTTGTCCTGAGACTTTGATGCATCCCTGTCACCGTGTATGTGCCCCAGCGCAAGTTAAGCTTGTGACGATTGCCAATTAGCACTGCTTTTAGCAAGGAAGCTGAAAGAAGAACCCGCTTTGCCTATTTTAAGGATTCCACTTTGGAGAAATCTGACACTTTACACAGAGTGGTGAGAGATAGTTAACATCTCAAACATAAGGAGAATGGTTCGATTATTGACGTGGCTGCTGTTATACTGTATATTCCTTGTTTTATGCATTGAACATTTCGTAGGTTCGCTATCAAGAGGGAGGCTAGCAGGCTACACTATCCCAAAGAGCAGCCCCACTAAGCATTTTCCGGCGGTGTTTGGTGTGTTTGGTTCAGATTTGGTCCGGTCTGGTCTTGATTTAGCCCAAACAGTCCAGTCTGGACCAAATCTAAACCAATCATACATAGACATCTATATTTCAAGTTTGGACAGCACAGTACCTCACATTACGGTACACTGTACAGTAAATGAAAGTAGAGTATAGTACAGTAGAGTATAGTGCAGTACAATACAGTAGAGCATAGTAAAATAAAGCAAAGCAAAGTATAGTGTATTTATTGTACCCTACTTCACTCTAATGCACTCTACTGTACTGTACTCTACTTAATTAAACTCTACTGTACTGTAGTGTACTCTTCTCCACTGAATGAAACTATTCTGTACTGTACCGTATGGTACTCTACTGAATAAAACTTGACTCTCCTGTACCATACTGTGCTTTACTGTACTAAAATGTGCCGTATTGTAATGTGATGTTCAAACTTGTGAAACATGATTCAGTCTTATGTAGCAACATTTGAAATGGTGTTTTTTTTTTACATTGGATTAAAGCAGAGACACAAATCTACAAAAAGTATGTCATACACTGAATGTGAGGAACAATGGGAAAGTAATTCTGCTTTGAAAGTTGCTACATTTGTAACCTCACTTTTGAGAAAATGGCCTCTGAATGTTTTGGTACCAACTGGAGAGCTCTTCTTCTTCTTCTTCTTGTTCACACCCTCTTAATCTTTTGCCCGACCCATCTCTTTAAGGGTTGATCCAATCGTTCTGTACCAACAGCAGCAGTCAAGCACCCAAGCTAACTGACTAACTTGCTTTCTACTTCCAAACACAAATGAGAGAACATCTCACTGAACATTACTCGACCTAGCAGAGCTGGTTAGACTGTTTTTATGTTATCCAGAGCGTTGGTGACTGCAACTGTGTTGTCAGATTGTCCGTTTGTAAATTCAGAGTATTTCGCTCTCGGGGCGTTCAGAGCGTAACACTGGACACTCTGGCCAAGAGTAGGGTTGATTCGAGCGTTGTGAAACGGCAGTCAAGCACCCAAGCTAACTGGCTAATTCACTAGCTTGCTAGCTACTTCCAGACACAAATTAGAGAACATCCCATTCTGACCATTTTACTCACCCTAACA
This sequence comes from Oncorhynchus masou masou, assembly GCF_036934945.1. Classification (NCBI taxonomy): domain Eukaryota; kingdom Metazoa; phylum Chordata; class Actinopteri; order Salmoniformes; family Salmonidae; genus Oncorhynchus; species Oncorhynchus masou. Next base: position 47,814,861 of record NC_088233.1, read on the forward strand.
GCTGGTTAGGCTGTTTTTATGTTACCCAGAGCGTTGGTGACTGTACCTGTGCTGCTGGCAACAATTTAATTATGCTTTTTTGCCGAATTTTACTGACACCGGCCATATTCAATGGACGTTCATACGTTCATCAGTTATTCTGCGCTCTGGCACACTCAGGTGAGAGTGCTCTGAAATCGGAGTAGATGGCCAGACTGAATATGCGAACACACCGAAATGGTTACTTCCATAGTGGAGTCTTTTGTTAAGACATGTAGCTAGCTAGCTAAACAATGAACCATAATCCCAACTCATGACATTACTACCCTGCATGAATCTGCAGGTAGCTAACCAACCAGGTTCAATGTTAGCTAACTATCATTACGCCATATCTAACCAAGCAAATGGCTTTGAGATACAAATAATAAGATCATACACGTAAAGTTAGCTAGAAAGCCAGCTAATGTTAGCTAGCTAGCTAACAGTACACTTTAACTTGAAAGGAAAAGACTACGTCAAAATTAGAAATGTGTAATATCTGAAAATATAGTAAGCTAGACTATCTTACCCACATACATCATGGTTGGATGCTTCTTCCAGTCACGGATGCCACAGTTGCCCTTAGATTGAAGATGAAATCCAGAGACAAGTGTTTTAGCTATCATACTCTAATTTCACTGATTTCAAAACTCAGTCCTCCAGAAAGTGGAGCGCAAAACTTTTCACCTTTTAATTCAACACCTAAAAAGCACCTGTCGTCAACGTAATTTTTCTTACTGGGGCCCTAGATAGCATACTCCGCCTACAAACTACACTGGAAATGACTGCTGTCCTCTATTTATAACTGCTAGTTCCTTTCCACCTCCGCAATTCATTGTGCGAAATACAATTCTCCAATGTTCTTTTCTCTTCAGCTCATTGTGCCGAGACATGCTCTGTGTGCAGAATCCGAATGATATAATATTACACTGTTATTTCTGTCTATCACAGTCATAAAGATTAGGAATAAAGCTCACAGTCAAGGCCTATTCTACTGTGAAATGGTCTATATTAATTTTTTGGGCTTTGTGTAACTTAATGGAGCTACTCTAATGTACAGTATGTTGTGATTGTGTTGTCAGACGCAATGGACACATTAACATCAATTATAGCGCAAATGGAACCAGGGAGGAATGATGGAGCTTATTTACTATCCGCGATTCATTTGGGCCCTATTAGCCGGTACTATGCTCTGTGGCATCATTCTCAGAGGCTCATACAGGGCATTGACACACACACACAGACAGGGCCGGTCCTAGCCTTTAGAGGGCCCTAAATGCATTTCTCATTTTAACATTTCAATTTAGCATTTAAGAATGGCATTTTCAAAGTAGCACTGATAATCCTCCATAAATGTAACCGTTAAACATTTTAATGTTTATGTACAGTGCCTTCAGAAAGTATTCGTACTTGTTGACCTATTCCACATTTTGTTGTGTTACAGCCTGCATTCAAAACGGATTAAATAGATTTCTTTCCCACCCATCTACACACAATACCCCATAATGACAAAGTGAAAACATGTTTTTAGAAACGTTTGCACATTTATTGAAAATGAAATACAGGAATATCTCATAAATATACATAAGTATTCACACCCCTGAGTCAATACATGCTAGAATCCCCATTTCTTTACCAATATTTTTTGCAGTTTTACTTTAGTGCCTCATTGCGAACAGGATGCATGTTTTGGAATATATTTATTCTGTACAGGCTTCCTTCTTTTCACTCTGTCATTAAAGTTAGTATTGTGGAGTAACTACAATGTTGTTGATCCATCCTCAGTTTTCTCCTATCACAGCCATTAAACTCTGTAACTGTTTTAAAGTCACCATTAGCCTCATGGTGAAATCCCTGAGTGGTTTCCTTCCTCTCCGGCAATTGAGTTAGAAAGGACGCCTATATCTTTGCAGAGACTGGGTGTATTGATACCCTATCCATAGTGTAATTAATAACCTCACCATGCTCAAAGTGATGTTTCTTCCATCTACCAATAGGTGCCCTTTTTTGTGAGGCATTGGAAAACCTCCCTGGTCTTTGTGGTTGAATCGGTTTTTGAAATTCACTGCTTGACTGAGGTTCCTTACAGATAATTGTATGTGCGGGGTACGGAGATGAGGTAGTCATTAAAAAATCATGCTAAACACTATTATTGCACACAGAGTCCTTGCAACGTATTGTGACTTGTTTTAAGCACATCTTTACTCCTGAACTTATTTAGGCTTGCCATAACAAAGGGGTTGAATACATTTCAGCTTTTCCTTTTTTATTAACTAAAAACACATTAAAATTATGGGGTATTGTGTGTAGGCCAGTGACAAAAAAAATCTCAATTTAATCAATTTTAAATTCAGGCTGTAACATAACCCCACCTCGTCACTGCCCAATCCCACTAACATACATCATGTCTCCATGTATCTCAGCCCATAGTTTTCCAGGCTCCGGGAGCCGGCTGACACCGGGGCCCCATCTCTCTGTCTCTGCATTTCTGTCACTACGCCTCGAGTGTGTTTACACTCCAACCACTGTGTAAACGACTCTCCCTTGTCCCCCCAGCCTCCAGAGGCGGAGAGGGACGCCTCATCTTCACAGTCCCCGGTCTGTGATAACACAGCCGCTGGCATGGGCGACCCCATCCCTGGCCCCCTATGTAAATATTTGTCATCTCCCGCAAACTGGAGTGTGCTTTTTCACTCCCCTTTGGAAAACACACCTATTATTACTATGATTTGCTTCAGCGAAGGTAGGGTCATTTTACTGGAGGTTTTGTGTGTATACATCCATGTAATTCTGGAACCTCTAGTTTTTTAAATTCCAAAATGATCTGGACTTGTACTGTGTCTATGTGCGCCAAGTGGGTTTTAAAAGCATGACTGTGCATTTTCTGGCTGAACCTTAGAACAACTCGCTTCAGATTATGATGATAATCACAATATTGTAGCGGGAATGATTGCTCCTTGCTATTTGTTTTTTACAATGTAAGAAGGTGGCAATTATTTAAATGCAGATTTAAATACATCAGCTGGAAAATGTGTTGCATGTGACACAATAACCAGCTTTTCGACTCCAATCCATTTTAGATTCAGTGATTTATTTCAAATGCTATGGTCATGTTGAGAGGACCTTTTTACAGATAGAGAAATGTCCCTCATAGTGTTTAATGAAAACAGCGATTTCAGTCAGTAAACTCTTAAGATGATCATTGCCAGCATAAGATGTAAACATGGCATGATATTGCGGGAGAAATCCAAACGTGGCCATTTTCCTGTTTTAGTCATTTAAAAAAAACACCATTGAGTCATGTTCACCTGGTAAAATGTTGCTAGGGCATCTCTGTAGGGCTTGTGAAACAAATGGTAGGCAATTAAATCCCCTGACCCTTCCAATCTCCCCGTCACCCGTGACACATTACTAATTAGCGTCCACTCTGTCGAGAGGGGGGTCCAGGGGGGCTGCAGGAGTGCTGCCAGTCTGATTGCCGGGGTGACCTGGTGGGGTGCAGTTTTCAGCAACCATGGCTGTGTCGTGTCTCTGCAGCATGAAGGTGGGGGCACCATCAAACCATTAGAATGTGGACGCATACACACACATACAGCTCTCCGGGGCTAATTGGCTAGGGACACTATCGGCATCAGCAGCTCTATCTGGGCCTTCAAAGGAAGCATTTTATTTTTGCCTTTTACATGTCCGAGAGACAAGGTGGAGGCCCAGCTCTTGAGTTGAGAGAGTTAGAGCTGCTCCTCTTTTCCTCAAGAGCTGGGGCTATTTTCGTCATGTCTCTCCCAATTGAGGAAATCAATCGCATGGCACCTTTTGAGAGTGTGGCCTTTGACCTTGAGAGTAGCACCCCTCTTCATTAGGAAGCAAATGAGAGCATATCTCCTCTCCAAAGTGAGTGGGTTTGTGGGATAGCTATTTGAACCGGTGAACCTCGTCATTATGGATGATGTCGGAAATCTCTGCCTACAGCTTCCCATAATGCATCCCCACGTCACCTCACCGAGGAGAAGAGTGACAGGGCGGAGGACGATGTCAATTCCAAAAGTGCAAGAGTAGAGTTAGGATTGGATTTGGTTTTGTGTGTGTGTGTGTGTGTGTGTGTGTGTGTGTGTGTGTGTGTGTGTGTGTGTGTGTGTGTGTGTGTGTGTGTGAGAGAGAGAGAGAGAGAGAGAGAGAGAAGAAGAGAGAAACATTTAGAAAAGGGGAGAATGCCTACACTTGTATTTACAACAAAGTTGCCATTCTGTAGTGATAATGAAAACATGACACTTGTTTATAGTTGAGTATAGTTATTTTAACCATTAACTCAATCGAACTGTAGATATTCTAATAGCTATATTCCAAAAGGGGGTATATTCAATTATGTGTCATTGGATGATGACTCATTTCTGTCTGCCTCAGACAATAGTTTGGTGGAATCAGATACCACACCACTGCTGACCTCATAAAACAAATGGATGGTTTTCTTTAGTAAACAGGCACACTCATAGTGACTGATATTGAAAATACTCTCGATTGGAAACGTGCCTTCTCAATGGCACGACAATGTTTACCCAGCTCTGTGTTAAAAGCTGAAACTCGATACATGCAGAAAGACAGAATACAGGCAGTGTTTGTTCCTATGGGTCAATAAAATTCATGATACCAGACAATAGACATACATCATCATCATCCATCATCACCATGGTCCCACAGTGATTCAGCTCTACATTTGTCTCAAAGGCAGGCTTTGACTATTCAAATTGGATTTTTGTTTGTTTAAAGTTCGCACACAATGACGCTTCCTTTTAGCACCCAAACACCCAATGAGCTTGGGGTATTATTAGAGATCTTTGTCAACACAAGATGCAAAGCTTCCGGTATTTTACCAAAGTTACCGAATCTTCCGTAATTTTGGTAATTAAAAGAAAATCTAAGGCACTCTCTGAACTTGTTTAATTAATTAGGCTATTTTCTCTTGAACCATATGGTCTATCTACTAGAAACTCATGGACAATATGGACATAGATATAAACGCTATATGGGATACATTTTTAAAACGTTATTCAAGTATAAATTATTAAAGCATCTAATCAACTATGGCATGGGTGTCAAACTCATTCCACGGAGGGCTGAGTGTATGTGGATTTGAGTTTTTCCCTTTCAATTAAGACCAAGACAACCAGGTGAGGGGAATTCCTTACTAATTTGTGACCTTAATTCATCAATCAAGTACAAGGGTGGAGCGAAAACCCCGCAAGACACCCGGCCCTTTATATTATATATTATATATTACACCCAACATTTCGACTTGGTCTTGGGTGTTTATGTGCTGGCTCTAAATAAATAAAAATACTACGCGTATAACTTTGATATCCTGCGCGTTGTCCCTGTGGATATATTTTTACCTTGACTATTTCTGGAATTAGTGCCGCAAACCTCTACTTGGAACAATTTATTATAATCTTGGCTGCAATGACTTTTGTTTGAGCCTCATCACATATATGAATATATGAAATAATTTAATAATATTATTTCAACATTAAAGAAAAAAATTGAATGACAAAGCTGTAAAACATTGTTCTAAATATAAACCATGTGATAAGGCCACAGAGGGCCAGAGATAATTAGACACTTGTAAAAATCTGATGTACCCAAAAGGGCCACTATAGATGTGTTGTGATAGATTACATAAAATCCTTGAAATATACGTAAGCTTCGAAAGTTTCCAGTAATATACCCTCCCTTTGCAACCCTAATCCTGATGCAATATCCAGATTAACTCATTGACTCAGTATTTACCATGAATGAGTTTAGTGTAGAACTGCATTTCCTAAACTCAGTCCTGGGGACCCCAAGAGCTGCACGTTTTGGTTTTTCACCTAGCACTAGACAGCTGATTCAATGAACTCATCATCAAGCCGAGGACCGAGTTTGGGAAAGCTTGGCGTAGAATAGAGATTGGTGAACCTCCACCCTCTTGTTTACTCAAAGCAGAGGAGGGCGTTGTAGCGATCAACCTCTCAGCCTCCTTAACGCTGGGTTGATTTCACTCATCCGGAGAAACCCCTCTGAAAGCCTCCAGTAAGCCCACGTTCATTAGGTTCAATAAGCCTGAAGAGAAAGAACCCACTGGGCACAGACGTCAATTCAACGTCTATTCCACATTGGTTCAACGTAATTTCATCGATTCAACCAGTGTGTGCCCAGTGTGAAGTGTTTGGTCTCCACCGAGGTAAAATAATAGGTTTGACTAACGAGTCCTAACACCACCAGTTATTGGTGAGTATTTGACCTCGCTCCCACACTATTGATTCTGAGATCCCTGGGTATTTGATTTGAAAACTTGGCTGCTCTTGGGGATATCAACTTAAAGGCTAGGGCAGCATTGACGAGATCTCATTTCATGGGCAATCAGACTATATGTTTTGTATGGATATGGAAGAGTCAACTCCGTCTCACAAGAAACATAAATATTGTCTGATTCCGATTCGTAACAGCCTTTTTGTCACGTTCGTTATACGGAGGAGACCAAGGCGCAGCGTGATAGGAATACATCCTCTATGTATTAATGAAGACGAACACTAAACAAACTATACAAAACAACAAAACTAACGTGAAGCTAAATATAGTGCTGACACAGGCAACTAACACATAGACATAGACAATAATCCACAAAATACCCAAGGAATATGGCTGCCTAAATATGGTTCCCAATCAGAGACAACGATAAACAGCTGCCTCTAATTGAGAACCAATCCAGGCAACCAAATCAAATCAAATTTTATTTGTCACATACACATGGTTAGCAGATGTTAATGCGAGTGTAGCGAAATGCTTGTGCTTCCAGTTCCGACAATGCAGTAATAACCAACAAGTAATCTAACTAACGATTCCAAAACTACTGTCTTATACACACAAGTGTAAGGGGATAAAGAATATGTACATAAAGATATATGAATGAGTGATGGTACAGAGCAGCATAGGCAAGATACAGTAGATGGTATCAAGTACAGTATATACATATGAGATGAGTATGTAAACAGAGTGGCATAGTTAAAGTGGCTAGTGATACATGTATTACATAAAGATGCAGTAGATGATATAGAGTACAGCATATACGTATACACATGAGATGAATAATGTAGGGTATGTAAACATTATATTAGGTAGCATTGTTTAAAGTGGCTAGTGATATATATATTACATCATTTCCCATCTATTCCCATTATTAAAGTGGCTGGAGTTGAGTCAGTGTGTTGGCAGCAGCCACTCAACACTAGTGGTTGCCGTTTAACAGTCTGATGGCCTTGAGACAGAAGCTGCCCTTCAGTCTCTCGGTCCCAGCTTTGATGCACCTGCACTGACCCCGCCCTCTGGACGACAGCGGGGCGAACAGGCAGTGGCTCGGGCGGTTGTCGCCCTCGACGATCTCCATGGCCTTCCTGTAACGTCGGGCGGCGCAGGCGTCCTGGAGGGCAGGCAGTCCGCCCCCGGTGATGCGCCGTGCAGACCTCACCACCCTCCGGAGAGCCTTACGGTTGTGGGCGGAGCAGTTGTGACACAGCCCGCCAGGACGCCCTCGACCGTGTACCTGTAGAAGTTTGTGAGTGCTCCCGGCGACAAGCCGAACCTCTTCAGCCTCCCGAGGTTGAAGAGGCGCTGCTGCGCCCTCCTCACGACGCTGTCCGTGTGGGTGGACCAATTCAGTCCGTCCGCGATGTGTACGCCAAGGAACTCAAAACTTACTACCCTCTCCACCACTGTTCCATCGATGTGGATAGGGGGGTGTTCCCTCCGCTGCTTCCCGAAGTCCACAATCATCTCCTTAGTTTTGTTGACGTTGAGCGTGAGGCCATTTTCCTGACACCACACTCTGAGGGCCCCCACCTCCTCCCTGTAGGCCGTCCCGTCGCTGCTGGCAATCAAGCCCACCACTGTTGTGTCGTCCGCAAACCCGATGATCGAGTTGGACAAACCATAGACATACATAACACCTAGACTAGTAAACACCCATAGACATACAAAACCCCTAGACAGGAACAAAAACACATACATCACCCATGTCACACCCTGACCTAACCAAAATAATAAAGAAAACCAATAATACTAAGGTCAGGGCGTGACAGTACCCCCCCCCCCAAAAGTGCGGACACCCGGCCGCACACCTAAGCCTATATGGGAGGGTCTGGGTGGGCATAACTCAGAGGTGGTGGTTCTGGATCGGGACGTGGACCCCGCTCCACTTCTGACTCGTCACACTTACTTAATGTCTCTGGAGCGGGAACCTTCACCGCTGACCACGGACTAGAGGACGCCACTGGACTGATGGTCGAGCCTGGAGTGAGTGGCGCCCCTGGATTGGAGGGAGACTCTGGCGGATCCGGACTGCGACCCGTCGTGGTAGGTTCCGGACTGCGACCCGTCGTGGTAGGTTCCAGACTGCGACCTGTAGTGGTAGGTTCCGGTCTGCGGCCCGTCGTGGTAGGTTCCGGTCTGCGGCCCGTCATAGGAGGTTCTGGTCTGCGGCCCGTCGTAGGATGTTCCGGTCTGCGGCCCGTCATAGGAGGTTCCGCTCTGCGGCCCGTCGTAGGAGGTTCCGGTCTGTAGACTGTCGCCGGACTCTCTGGGCTAGGTACTCTTGCCGGACACTCTGGACTGGGTACTGTCACCGGACGCTCTGGACTGGCGAGGCGCACTATAGGCCATGGTGCCGGCACTGGTGGTACCGGTCTGGGGACACGCACCTCAGGGCGAGTGCGAGGAGCAGGAACAGGGAGTACTGGACCCTGGAGACGCACTGGAGGCTTGGTACGTGGTGTTGGCACTGGTGGTACTGGGCTGGGGACACGCACCTCAGGGTGAGTGCGGGGAGCAGGCACAGGACGTACTGGGCTGTGGAGGCGTATTGGAGGTCTGCAGTGTAGAGCTGACACAACCCGTCATGGCTGGATGTTTAAATGCAGGGTGCTGGCACAGGACGCACAGGGCTGTGCAGACTCACAGTACGCAGAGCCGGCGCAGGATATCCTGGTCCATGGAGGTATACTGGAGACCAGGAGCGCTGAGCCGGCACCCTCCTTCCTGGCTGGATGCCCATTCTAGCCCGGCAAATGCGAGGAGCTGGAATAGAGTGCACCGGGCTAGAAATGCGCACTGGAGACACCGTGCGCATCTCTGCATAACACGGTGCCTGACCAGTTACACGCCCCCCCACGGTAAGCACGAGGAGTTGGCTCAGGTCTCCTACCTGACTTAGCCAATCTCCTCGTGTGCCCCCTCGAAAAATTATTGGGGCTGCCTCTCGGGCTTCCGTGCTAGCCGTGTACCCATATATCGTCGCCGTTCCTCCTGTGCTCTCTCCACCTACTTCCATGGCAGGGTCTTGTCCCCTGCCATTACCTCCTCCCAGGTCCAGAATGTTTTACCGTCCAGTATTTCATCCCGAGTCCATGATTCCACAAAGCGCTGTTCCTCCTTGTCACACTGCTTGGTCCTTTTATGGTGGGTTATTCTGTCACGTTCGTTGTACGGAGGAGACCAAGGCACAGCATGATATGAATACATCTTCTATTTATGTTAGAGGAATTAAATTCCTATATGTTTAATACCCAATTAAATTAGTACACTCAGCCCATTTCTAAGGATTTGTTTCAAACTGTCCCGTCCCTCCTCCACTCCGGTACAATGGCAGTAAAGTTCTCAAGCCTTCCTACATCTACCCCCACAGTATAGATAATTTATGACCAGGCCAAAACCTCCCTGTGTAGATAAGCATTCTAGCCAGTCTGACGATAAGTTTGTTCGTTTCTACCAAGGAACAGACAGTCATTGTTCTAATTCTTGATTATAATTACACACATTATATTCAGTACATCTATACAGTAACATAATAGTATTCTGATTAGTCAGTCCTGATTGAAATGTATACATAATTATTCATTATTGATAAAAAATCAATTTATTAATGAAGACGAACACTAAACAAACTATACAAAACAACAAAATGAGCGTGAAGCTAAATATAGTGCTGACACAGGCAACTAACACATAGACATAGACAATAACCCACGAAATACCCAAAAAATATGGCTGCCTAAATATGGTTCCCAATCAGAGACAACGATAAACAGCTGCCTCTATTTGAGAACCAATCTAGGCAACCATAGACATACATAACACTTAGACTAGTAAACTCCCATAGACATACAATACCCCTAGACAGGAACAAAAACACATACATCACCCATGTCACACCCTGACCTAACCAAAATAATAAAGAAAACAAAGAATACTAAGGTCAGGGCGTGACACTATTTTTTGACAGTAAATGCAAGCGCACCAGGTTAAGTTTAGGCATGTTAGGGAAAGGTTAGGTTTAGGCATGCTAGCAAGTGGTTAAGGTTATGGCTAGGCTAAAGTTTCGAAAACAAAAACACACCTAGATTTGAACCGTCTCAGTCCGTAACTGTGTGACGATATCCGAGTATGCTTGTTTCATTGGAGTAGCAATATTGGGACAAGTTACAAATATGTGATACTATCTCTATCATGACTACCAAAAGTCGATGTGCATGCTCTAAACCACTGGTCACCAACCAAGGCATTCCTAGTCTATCACCAAACATTTTTGTAAAAAACCCAATAAAGCCTATTTTTTTTGTATTCGTTTAGCACTGTTGGAGGTAGGTGCACTTGATAGGTAGGTGCCCTAGAGTCGGGAAAAGAAAATGTTCGCATTTCAAACCATTTCATGTGTCTGGAAGTGGAACTCCGCCTACCTGGCAGGCCCAGGGAGCAAATTAAATGCACCAAAAGGCCTACCGCTGGCCAATCAGATAGCTCAGATTGCTGTGTCTGCACAGTTTCCTCGAGCCGTAGACTGTAAAAAGAACCCTCGAACACACAGCAAAGTTGATACTATGAGATTTCAAAACGTGTAAAACCACGACTAGAGAGAGACTCAGCGAATACAGCAAAGAGCTGCTGTTTTCATGTGTAACTTCAAGTTCTTACTCAGCACTTTCAACACTTTGTTCAACATCTTTATAGACCATACAATGCGCATTCTCCCTACTTCCACACGCTACAACCAGCACTGCAGCTGCAATGAATGAGTAGAGCAAAGTGTTCCGATAAGCTTGCTATGTTATTATTCGTGGCTTGTGTCTTTTTTAATAGTGAGGAATATCTCACTTTCTCTGGTCATTGGAGTAACAACATGAATTGGTGCATGAGGCAGAGCAACTTTAATTTTGCAATCAGCTGGAAGACCGCGTCCCCTTTTCTCAGCGGAGGGACGGAGGGCGGAGGGGCGGCGAGTTGGGTGAGAGGCAGCCTCACCGCTGCTCCTCTGCTCAGACTAACCATCAGATGTAGGCCATCAGCCCATAAATAAAAAGCCAATTCTTATGCTCACTTAGCTGTGCTACACAAGAAATATAACAAATGATCTATTACCAGTGCGATCATATGCCTACATTTTTTACATTTAATTTCTAAATGGTCAGAGAAGAACAACATTGGCAGGGCAATTCAAGCATAGTCAATATAAAGTGATAATGTATTGGGCCTATAGCCTACTGCACAAACCTCATTGACACAGAACAGTTTTTAATTGGTTAATATTGCATAGGCTTACATTTATGTAAAAAAAAAAATCAAAGAGGTAGATCTCGAAAGTGATCTTGACTCAGAAAAGGTTGGTGACCACTGCTCTATACTCACATTACCTGTGTGTGCTTGTGTGTGCCTGTACGTACATGTGTGCATGCAGCAGGATGCACTCGCTCCAGGTGGACTCGGTGCAGCGCTGGATGGAGGACCTGCGTCACATGACGGAGGTGGAGTGCATGTGCGTGCTGCAGGCCAAGCCCATCGGTGTGGAGGAGGACACCCAGGGCGAACTCATCGTGGCCACAGGGGACCACGTGGCCCGCAACAACCTGCAGACGCTGCTGCGGCGGGCGCTGGTGGTCAGCACCGAGCTGGGCAAGATGTTCCAGCGGCTGGAGAAGGGCCGCTGGCAGCGGGTCCACAGCACCGCCGTCCGGGCAAACTGCCACGTGCGCTCGCTGGTGCATGAGTATAGCAGCGCTCGCAACACCCCCGCAGAGATGCAGAAGGTGAGGATGGAGGAGGGGTGGACTGGGCTGGTTGAGCAAGTGGAGGATGGAGGGGTGGTCTAAAACTAGAGAGAAGGTTCAGTGTTTGTGGCACTGCCCATTGTCTCTTCCACGTTGGTTCAATTTAATTTAATTGCAATGACGTGGAAACAACATTGATTCATCCAGTGTGTGCCCAGTGGGTGGCCTTCTTCTGGGGCGGATGAGAAACGGCTTTTAAAAAAAATGTAGTTTAGCTACTTCCTTCACTCACTCGGTTAACACCAAAGGAGTATTGTTGACTCATAACTACGCGCTTCCAGTAATCTTCTGTCTGTGTGATTCTACTGTATTTGCATTTGCTTGGCTCTTAGTCAGTAACACCAGAGGGACAAATGAATAAAGACTTCCGGAATACTCTCTTGTACATTTGCCGCATGTAAATAGTCCCTATTATAGGTCCCGTATGCTATTCATGCCCAGAGCGAAATTCAGACAAAAATGATATTAAAATGAGTCTCTGAGAGCCACCCGTCTGGTTCCATCTTGGACGGGCTGCTGAAGACACGAATTAGCCGCCACTGATGGCCCTTTCCCTAAAGCAGTTCATGCAGGTTTCCCGTCGAGTGGAATCACACTTGCAACGTATGTTACGGAGTACACTCACTTCATCCATTTTACAATGATGATGTGAATGTTCTGCTTCTGTTACATATAGCTGATCATCCGCCGTGACTGGAGAATTGCATTAGCTTCGGCTTTGTGTGTGTATGTTTGTACTGTCTGTGTGTGGGTGTTTTACTGTCTGTGTGTGCGTGTGTGTGTACTGTCTGTGTGTGGGTGTTTTACTCTCTGTGTGTGTGTGTTTTACTGTCTGTGTGTGCGTGTGTGTGTGTATTGTCTGTGTGTGCGTGGGAGTGTTCTACTGTCTGTGTCTAATGTGTGTTTGTCGTATTGGAACTTGAAATGCGTCTCTCCTCTTTGAGTGCAGTATGAGAAGTCTTTGCTTGAGAAGTGCATGGAGCTGACCACCATAACAGAGAGGTAAAACATTCACACAAAAACTCTTAATGACCTCTGAATATTGTCGTACACATTTGAACACAGTAGCTAAATAAGTGTTTATGTTCAAGGTTTACCCAAACCATTGCCCTCTCTTCTCCAGATGCCTTCATACCGAGGATGAATTCTTCCTGAAGTCCATGAGGGAGGCCATTCACGAGATCCTCACTGATGTCAGCGATTCGTTCAGCCACATGATTGACATGGCCCTGGCCAATGAGATCCAGGTATTAGGCTTTGACTACACCCAGAATTCTCTTTTGATCTACTTAGGCCATTGGCAGAATAGAATTTCGAATGGAGCCAATGCTTACTCAATAGAAGTCATCCATTGCCGGATGAATGACAACGAACGACTGTCCGACAAAAAACCCCATAAACTGTCAACTTTTGATGGGCAAATTTGTCAGAGAATAGTTGACTTGACTTGTACCGTTGACGGACAGAAAAGGACAATGATGTGTTACTCATGCCTTACTCACTATTGACGTGGCTTGATAGATAGCCACTCACACAAACACTCCACAATCAGACCCATTCCTGGCAAGCCCGTTAGTCTCCCTAATGTATTGTTATAGAGACTAAAAACAAACCAGAACAGTTCAGGAAGGGTGAATACAAAGGTAAACATTTACCAAGTCTAATATAGCCGCCACTATAATATGGGATTACATCATTCCTGCATCACTGGTTTAGACTTTCGCCTCTATTTGAATGATCACAATAGTGTGGAGTATGAACTGGTAATAAGGAATTGCGTACTGAGTTCAATAGAAAATGAAACCTGTATTCAGATAATGAAATGATGCTGAGTTTGTTGTATATAATATGGCATATAAACTTAACCACAGTGCGATCCACAATACAGTCATTAATTAGTGCTACTATTGATCTTCCAAAACTTCCTCCTTTCATTGAAATTGAACTTGCTGCTTCCCACATGCTGAAAAGAGATGTCAATCTCAGTGATGTCCGTGTGTGTGTGTGTGTGTGTGTGTGTGTGTGTGTGTGTGTGTGTGTGTGTCCCGGGGTCCTCTCCAGATCCTGATCAGGCAGATTGAGTCATCAGACAGTGTGTACACCATCGGCAGTGCCATCAGCAACCTGCTTTCCCTCACCCAGGACGGCCCGCAGCTCTGCAGAATCATTGCCAAGGTGAGACACACCCCTCAGGCAGACGCACCCTTGTGTCTGCATACACACAGGAGGACCATTATGTGAGGGGATGATGGTCTAGGTCATTTTCATTAGGACACGCAACAGATCCCCCCCCCAAAACATTATGCAACAGAAATAGAGCGTTTCTTATTGGACAAGTGCAAGTAGTCCCTCCCTGTCTCAGTCTGTTTTCTTCTGTTTGGTGCCAAATGAACATGGCCCTGCTACATCCCCATGTTAACACAGTCCCACCTCTCTCTGCCATCAACTTCCCCATCCTTCCACATGAAGCCTTGGCCCAATCCAAAACAGATCCCTGGGCCCCTGTATGTCCCTGTTCACTCTTCCTTTCAGGTCGTAAAGGGGCTAGGGATTGATTTGGGATTGGGCACCCACCATAATAAGCTCTATAGCTAAAGAGTCATTTGCTCCAGGAGATAAGAGGGGACAGGCCAGACACTATGTCCATGTGGCCATTAGCCAACCAGACGCTTCCAGGATGCTCTTGATAAGAATTTTCCGGGTGGGAGACTGAGCCCCCCCCCCCACACACACACACACACTCATACACACACACCTCCCTCATTGCCAGATGAGATCAATAGTGTCAGTTACCATTAGGACCGGGCATTGATCACACCGCCTCCCTGCCACTGTTTTACCTATCACTCCGCTCTACCTTCCCCCATACAGCCTCTCTCTCTCCACTCTGAGAACCCTCAGAGGGCTGGTTAAGAAATCATGGCTGCCAATGGGGCTAATGAATAAAAACATCTGTTGGCATCTGAATGTAATTACTCTGCTTTCTTTCGAAAGCCTTTGTCTCTCGGGTGGATGGCCAAGCTCCTCTGTCATCTTTGTGCTTTGGTAGCGCTGACATCCCCCTTCTTTTTAGCTGTTGAATATCTGCCATTTGCCATCTATTTCCGCTCCCCTCCGTCCCCCTGCTTTCCTGGAACTGTTGATAGATGTGCTTTCAGTCTACGATGTGCTGCATAACGGTCTGCGATAAAGTCTGGCAGTGGCGAGATGAGAAGCTCGGTGCAGCAGGTCCGGTGAGTGTACTGGAACCCAATCAGGTGTCCAGGGAGCTAACTTGACTCCATGAGATGAGGGTGTGTGCGAAGCCCAGGCTGTCTGTTTTTTAGCCTGGAGTATGTTACTGTATAATTAATTGTCTGTTGGTGTTTCAATCACCGTTGTTTAAATCCTCCCACCAATCCATTATGTATTCTAGGTCTGCTCATTCTGCACAGTATATACAGGCAGCGCTCACTCATGTCAATGCACACCCTGCTTCCTTGCCAGACTCACACATGAGTCTGGCCCTTAGCCTAAATATGAATTGAGCCATGAAAGAAAGACATTTGATTAAGTATGAGGAGAATAGACAGAGCTGTGTTTTGGTGCATATACAGTACCAGTCAGAAGTTTGGACACATTTAGTCATTCCAGGGTTTTTCTTTATTTGTACTTTTTTCTACATTGTAGAATAATAGTGAAACCATCAAAACTATGAAATAACACAGATGGAATCATGTAGTAACCAAAAGAGTGTTAAACAAGTCAAAATATATTTTATATTTGCGCTTCTTCAAAGTAGATACTCTTTGCCTTGATGACAGCTTTGCACACTCTTGGCATTCTCTCAACCAACTTCATGAGGTAGTCACCTGGAATTAATTTCAATTAACAGGTGTGACTTGTTAAAAGTTAGTTTGTGGAATTTCTTTCCTTCTTAATGCGTTTGAGCCAATCAGTTGTGACAAGGTAGGGGTGGTATACAGAAGATAGCCCTATTTCGTAAAATACAGCTTAAATAAGAAAAGAGAAATGACAGTCCATCATTACTTTAAGACATGAAGGTCAGTCAATCCTGAACTTTTCAAGAACTTTGAAAGTTTCTTCAAGTGCAGTTGCAAAAATCATCAAGCTCTATGATGAAACTGGCTCTCACGAGGAACGCCACAGGAAAGGAAGACCCAGAGTTACCTCTGCTGCAGAGGATAAGTTCATTAGAGTTACCATTACTGGAAAATTATTCCAAGTGAAGCTGGTTGAGAGAATGCCAAGAGTGTGCAAAGCCGTCATCAAGGCAAAGGGTGGCTACTTGAAAAATCTCAAATCTCAAATATATTTTGATTACTACATGATTTCATGTGTTATTTCATAGTCTTGATATCTTCACTATTATTCTACAATGTAGAACATTTTAAAAATAAAGAAAAACCCTTGATTGAATAGCTGTGTCCAAACTTTTGACTGGTACTGTACATTGGAGTGCTACAGGAAGAAGTAAGACCACGTCATGATTTAATGGGAGTTCACGGTCTTGCTGTTTACCTTCTGTGATTATGTACAGTATATGGATCTAAATGTCGGCCATGTCTGCAGATTCCACAAATCTACATCTCCTGCAGCCATTTGAAACAAAGAAAAAGCTGGGGCGTGAAAGCATAATGTAGTTATAATTGTAGCACGCAATCGTCTCGAGAGTCCTGTTCAAACCATGCGGGGGTTCCCACGGAGTTCAGAAACATTTAACATGAAGTTTTCAGATCCATTACTAAGATTACACCATGTAAGGACAGAGGCTGTGTTCTCTCTCTCGCTTTCTGACTCTCTATCTATCTCTCTCTCTTTCTGTCTCTATTCGCTAAAATTAATCATTAGGCTTTCCAGAGACAAACCATATGTTAACATGTCAAAGACAGCTTCATGGATACATCGTGGATGAATCATGGATTCATTCAAACCTTGTGTTGGAGAGGCACCATTTACTTGATTGATTTAGATGGAGTTCGGTCTTTTTGAACTCCTTCAAAGGCGACGGCCATGCAGGCTTTACATCATAAATGTAGATCAGCTGTTTCATGAGTTAGTCTCGTGCTATACTTCATACACTTGCATGTGTGGTAAGTCTACTGTAATGCTTTTTTTTCTGAATCCACTCTCACTAACACACGTCAGAACGCCATTGAGTTGTGTGATATTTAAATATATTATATTAAATATTTAAATATACACATATAAAGCAATGGGTAAACCTCTTTCCTCTCCTCAAAAATTGTTTTATTTATCACATGGGACTACCTGGTCAACTAAAGGTTCAATTAAATTGAAAAAAATGCATTAAACCTCTGAGGGATAACATCAACAACTGCGTCACAGAAAAGTGATGAAACGATTACAGGCCTCCTCCATTAGATTGACAAATAATAACTTGTTTTGGAGTTTCGCTCTTTAGAGTGGGTGGAAGATTGAATGAAGAATGCTGCTCGGGGATTGGCTAAAATGTTTGGTTTTCTAGGGAATGTATTGCGTGGGCAGAGAAGGTAAGAGTGTTTAGGGTGTAGGGGCAGGACGATTAGCCACTCCAGGCTTGGCTGTGTGGCCCTATCTGTGCATGAGACATACCACCACCTCCTATAATGGGCCTTATTAGGATAATGGTGGTAGTTACAGGGCCTTGTCTTGCAGGTAATTCTATCAATCTCCATGGTGAATAGAATTCTGCCAGCAAGTGTTTTTGTGAGAGGAAATGGCAGCATGTGGAAATGACCGGACTGCTTACGTTTGCTTACCCTAATCTGCAATGCAAACGACATAAACAACCATTATAGGAAGCATGTCAAAACCTTGTGCTCGGACCCTTGAACATATCAAACCCTTGTTTGACATAAGCTCAGGCTAGCTTGTTTAGCACTGAGCGTTGTTTGCGATGCTAATGATGCTAATGGTGTTGTTTTTGTCTGTCCACAGGAGGGTGCTGTGGTGGCCCTGTTTAAGATCTGCCGGCAGGACTGCTTCAGCGACCTCTACGCACATGCCCTGAGGACAGTGGCCTCCATATGTTGCGTGGAGGAGGGCATCAACCAGCTAGAGAAGGTACTGTAGTCCAGCGTTTAAACATGAAGACACGAGCGCACACACACATTCAGAGGTTGGTACTCACCAATGTGGGCAGTGGAATATGTCCTGCATGCACTCCAGAAAGCTCCCCAGGTGCTGGTTGGGGGTGTGGTTGGACACCACTACTGGTGTCTGATACACAAACAAAAGGATTTACACAGAAACGTATGGATGCAGATACAAACTGACACACATACAGTACCAGTCATAAGTCTGGACACACCTAGGCCTCCCGAGTTGCGCAGTGGTCTAAGGCAATGCTAGCTGTGCCACTAGAGTTTCTGGGTTCAAGTCCAGGCTCTGTCGCACCCGGCTGCGACCGGGAGATCCATGGGGTGGCACACTATTGGCACAGCGCCGCCTGGGTTAGGGGAAGGTTTGGCCGGCAGGGATATCCTTGTCCCTTCGCACACTAGTGACTCCTGTGGTGGGCCGGGCGCAGTGCAAGCTGACACTGTTGCCATGCACAGTGTTTCCTCCGACGCATTGGTGTGGCTGGCTTCTAAGTGGGCATTGTGTCAAGAAGCAGTGCGGCTTGGTTGGGTTGTGTTTCGGAGGATGCACGGCTCTCGACCTTCGCCTCTCCTGAGTCCGTACGGGAGTTGCAGCGATGAGACAAGACTGTAACTATGAA
The DNA here is from genome assembly GCF_036934945.1 of Oncorhynchus masou masou. Lineage (NCBI taxonomy): Eukaryota > Metazoa > Chordata > Actinopteri > Salmoniformes > Salmonidae > Oncorhynchus > Oncorhynchus masou. The sequence goes on from NC_088233.1 coordinate 47,833,728, forward strand.
ATTGGGGAGGAAAAGGGGTAAAAGTAACAAAATAAATAAATATTTAAAAAATGTGGACACACCTACTCATTGCAGGGTTTTTCTTTATTTTTACTATTTTCTACATTGTAGAATAATAGTGAAGATATCAACACTGTGAAATAATACATATGGAATCATGTAGTAATCAAAAAAAGTGTTAAACAAATCAAAATATACTTTATATTTAGATTCTTCAAAGTAAAAGCCACCCTCTTCAAAGCCACCCTTTGCCTTGATGACAGCTTTGCACACTCTTTGCATTCTCTCAACCAGCTTCACCTGGAATGCTTTTCCAACAGTCTTGAAGGAGTTCCCGCAAATGCTGAGCACTTGTTGGCTGCTTTTCCTTGACTCTGCGGTCCAACTCATCCCAAACCATCTCACTCCATCACTCTAAAATAGTAAAAAATAAAGAAAAACCCTTGAATAAGGCGTGTCCATACTTTTGACTGGTACTGTACATCCATACACTAAAATGTTTGTCCTAATAAGCAGCAGAGGATAGGCAGACAGGCAGACCAGACAGACAGGCTGAGAGACAGACAGACACAGACTTCTTTCCATTGGTCTGCTGGAGTGAGAGCTTTGGTGGGAGATGTTTAGTCTCCCTGTGGACAGGTATAATGCTCCACTAATACACACTGGGACTGTAGGCCTCACACAGGCATGGCTTATTTTCACAGGGGCGCAAGTTTATTTTCACAGGTGAAAACATGCTAACAATGATAGTAGCGGTAGACTTGGTCATGTGAGCGATGCTCGCTGATCAGGAGCTCCCAGACACCGCACAAAGGAGCGCTTATTTCGCTGCTCACCATGGGCTCTTTGCAGATTGATTTATGTAATGTTGCGTTTCAGTTTGCTCTGCGAGTAAGAATTTTAGGTTGGTAAGAGACCACTGGACCGATACACAGTTGATGTGCTTGTGGTGTGTGTGTGTGTGTGTTTGAATGCATAGCGTGCACGCCTTCAAGTTCTCTTGCTTTTCGACCTATATAAACAGTATTTTCTGTGTTTTTTCCCCCTCCTTTTGAGAATAAACAAAAAACACAAACTATCTCAACCCAGTGGCAGCCATGAAAGACAAATACAATCCCATTCCCTGATTAATGATGCCACACCGGCGTCTGTGTTTGCTCAAAGAGCAGCTTGGAGAACGGAGGCAGTCAGGTGTAGAAACGCCAGACAGAACAAGAACGACAATGGGCCCCAGATTAGATCCAATGCCTCCAGGGGGGAACTGTTGCTGAAGTTGATGCTACGAACCGAACGCAAGCCATCGCTCAGCCGCGACAACCACACCTGTCGCAGTTGCCGGGTGATGGAGGAAAGAGACTGATTCCCACCTTTTTATCTCATTGGTTGGAAACTGTTTGTTTACGTCTGTTGGGGCATGTGGTTAAAACAGTAAGGGCTGTTTTCAATTCGTGGAAGTTCAGCGTTACAGCTTGATTGAAATTTAAAGGCAATGTTTCCGCGTCAGCGGAGACTGCATTCCTTTGGTAAATGCTGGATATGTGGCTCAGTCGGGAATGACCTTATCATTTCAGTTGCGCAATCTGCAATGCTTCAGCGATACATATTGAATAGAGCCCTAAGATATCACAAATGATCACGGTGAAGTTTAACCTCCATGGTCGTGGAGCTTGGTTGAGTGTCTACTGCACTCGGAGACAAAATTCACACTGACAAAAAGTACATAGTTTTTGGGCAGCTTAACTTCAGAACAAAGTTATTATATATGCCCCCTTTCAGAAAGTAGGTAGTAGACATTTGTTATTAGGCTACAAAACTGCCATAAATCAAGCCATGTGAGTGTCATACGATGAGAATTTTTTAGGAAAAGACCCGGAGTAGTCCCGGGGGCAAAATATGAATGAGAAGTTCATCTCAGTGCAGAATATTGCTGAGGAAGACGGGAGTTAGAGGTGGATTGTTCTGCGTCAATGGGCTGTGTTGGCACACTGGTGACGGATTAGGAGCCAGAAATATGGAGTTGCCCTATCATGAAGCTCATAAGTGATGGTCTTCAGGAAAGGACTGACAGGTGAATCTATGAGGGATATGAGCTCCCTCAAACGATTCTACTCAAGCTGAGACATAAAAGCAAAAAGTGCCAATTACTTCAATGTTTTCCTGTTTGCGTGTTCTGTGTTGTCATTTGCTCGCTACTCTTACAGACTAGACTTTCAAATCCTTCAAAAGGCAGAGTTGTACAGGTTATTTGTTTTAAGTTAACATCTTGTGCTAATATGAATAAAAAATACATTTTTTCTTCCACAGTATATTTGGGCACTAATTAATATATGCTAAGTCACTGGCACCACTGCTCAAAGACACAAGGTCAAAATGGTTTAGTGTAGCAGTGGGAAGCGTACCAGAGTTTTGTCTGTACAACATTGCCACCATGTGGATAAAGATTTTATTTCCAAACCTGGATGACAAAGTTCACTGTATAGACAGACACTCCTCATTTGACTCAACTTCCTTGCGTTTATGCGCACTCTCTCTCACACACACAAACATGTTATGTATGTCTCTTAGTTTGCCTACCCCCACCACACAACACACACGCATACATACACATACCCACCCACAACCCTCGGCCAACTTAAACAACGTCCAATCAGAATTAAGATAAAAGCAGGGCAAAAACATCCAGAAAACTTACAGCACCTGGTATTCCCAGGCGGTCTCCCTTCCAGCAGTGGTGAAAAAGTAACACATTTACATACTTGAGTAAAAGTAAAGATACCTTTATAGAAAATGACTGAAGCGAAAGTCATCCAGTAAAATACTACTTGAGTAAAAGTCTAGAAGTATTTGGTTTGAAATATACTTAAGTATCAAAAGTAAATGTAATTGATCAAATATACTTAAGTATCAAAAGTAAAAGTACAAATCCTTTCAAATTGCTTATATTAAGCAAACTAGACGGCACCGCTTTTATTATTTTTTATTACAGATAGCCGGGGGCACACTCCAACACTTAGACACCATTTACAAATGAAGCATTCGTATTTAGTGAATCTGCCAGATCAGAGGCAGTAGGTTTGACCAAGGGTTTTTCCTTGATGAGTGTGTGAATTGGACGATTTGTCTGTTCTGCTAAGCATTCAAAATGTAACAAGTACTTTCAGGTGTCAGGAATTTAAGGAAGTAAAAGTTGGCCAAAAAATATAAATAGTCAATTGAAGTACAGATACCAATAACAAAAAAACGTACGTAGTACTTTAAAGTATTTTTACACCACTGCGTCCCAGTACTAACCATGCCCGGCTCTGAACAGGCGTGTTCAGGGTGGTATGGCCACCAGCTTATTTTTGTTTCACCCCCTTTTCTCCCCAAATTAGGTTCCTAAGGCTCGGGAAGAGGAGAAGGGCAAGTCACGCCTCATCCAAAACATGACCTGCCTGGCCGCCTACTTCTTATCACACTGCTCACTTAACCCGGATTTCAGTCACACCAATGTGTTGGAGGAAACACTGTTGGACTGACAACCGGATCCAGCTTGGAGTGGTGTCGTTTAATTGTGATGGCTTTATAGGCAGAGCTACTAAGTCTCACCCAGGTTGACCACGACACTTAACTATCTGTCTGGACCGCCTAAAAATATAACTACTATAAAGGGATTCTTTGATTAATCAAAGGCGCCTGCTCGGGGCTTGTTACATCATATGTGGCTCTGTACATGGCCAGAGATGGGCTGTATTTATGTTACATATATTTGAAATATGTATGTCAATTACTTTTGAGTATTTTGTCATTTGTATTTCACCGGAATGAACTAGAATCCAATGTATGTTGTGACAAGATACTTTTGAAACTTTTTGAGACCTGTAATTTGTATGTTCAAAACACTTTTCTATACCATTGTTTTCACTGCAATTCCCCCTTTTCACCCTACGTTGGTATCAGAAGTCTGATGGCACTATGTTGTGACAAGAGTGTCAGCTAAATGACCAAAATGGAAACATTAATACTTTCAAAGCATGCTGGATATTATTCAAACAAGGCCAAATGCATGTACAGTGCATTCAGAAAGTATTCAGACCCCTTGACTTTTGCAAAATTTTGTTACGTTACAGCCTTATTCTAAAAAGAAGTATTGTTTTTTTCCTCATCAATCTACACACAATACCCCATAACTGCAAAGAAAAACAGGTTTTTAGACATTTTTGCAAAAAAAAAAAAAAACGTAACTTTCAAATTTACATAAGTATTCAGACCCTTTAATTAGTACTTCCTTGACATACCTGTGCAGCGATTACAGCCTTGAGTCTTCTTGGATATGATGCTATAAGCTTGGCACACCTGTATTTAGGGAGTTTCGCCTGTTCTTCACTGCAAATCCCCTCAAGCTCTGTCAGGTTGGATGGGGAGCGTCGCTGCACAGCTATTTTCCATTCTCTCCAGAGGTGTTCGATCTGGTTCAAGTCCGGAATCTAGATGGGCCACTCAAGGACATTAAGAGACTTGTCTCAAAACAACTTGTGCGTTGTCTTGGCTGTGTGCTTAGGGTCATTGTCCTGTTGGAAGGTGAACTTTCGCCCCAGTCTGAGGTCCTGAGCGCTCTGGAGCAGGTTTTCATGAAGGATCTCCCTGTACTTTGCTTCGTTCATCTTTCCCTCGATTATGACTAGTCTACCAGTCCTTAATGCTGAAAAACATCCCCACAGCATGAAACTGCCACCACCATGCTTCACCGTAGGGATGGTGCCAGGTTTCATCCAGACGTGACACTTTGCATTCAAGCCAAAGACTTCAATCTTGGTTTCATCAGACCAGACCTTGTTTCTCATTGTCGGAGAGTCCTTTAGGTGCCTTTTGGCAAACTCCAAGCAGGCTGTCATGTGCCTTTTACTGAGGAGTGGCTTCAGTCTGGCCAATCTACCTTAAAGACCTGATTGGTGGAGTGCTGCAGAGATTGTTGTCCTTCTGGAAGGTTCTCCATCTCCACAGAGGAACTCTGGAGCTCTGCCAGAATGACCATTGGGTTCGTGGTCCCCTCCCTGACAAACACCCTTCTCCCCCGATTGCTCAGTTTGGCTGGGCGGCCAGATCTAGGAAGAGTCTTGGTGGTTCCAAACTTCTTCCATATAAGAATGATGAAGGCCACTGTGTTTTTGGCGACCTTCAATGCTGCAGACATTTTTTGGTACCTTTCCCCAGATCTGAGGTCTCAACACAATCCTGTCTCTGAGCTCTATGGACAATTCCTTCAACCTCATGGCTTTGTTTTTGCTCTGACATGCTCTGTCAACTGTTCTGACATGTTCTGTCAACTGAAGTAACTTTTACTTCACTAAATTCCTAAAGAAAATCATATACTCTTTACTCCATACATTTTCCTTGACTGCCAAAAATGTTGAATGCTTAGCAGGACCGGAAAATGGTGCAATTCACGAGCTTATCAAGAGAACATCCCTGGTCATCCCTACTGCCATCTGGCGGACTCACTAAACACACATGCTTCATTTGTATATTATGTCTGAGTGTTGGAGTGTGCCTCTGTGTATCCATTAAAAAAAACAATAAATGAAAACAATGGCGCCGCCTGGTTTGCTTAATATAAGGAATTTTAAATTATTTATACTTGTACTTTTGATACTTAAGTATATTTTAGCAATTGCATGTAATTTGATACTTAAGTAGTATTTTACCGGGTGACTGTCACTTTTACGCAAGTTATTTTCTATTACTTTTACTCAAGTATGACAATTGGGTACTTTTCCCACCACTGGTTGGATGTCATTGAAGCAGTTGCCACGTTGTCGTGTCACCCTTATGTCTAGCATGAGATGATTTGACATAACAGAATGTTCTTGTCGCGTGCAACGTGTCAATCCTTCTATACTCTAGGTGGATGGGATCCTGTGCCTGGCGGACATCCTGACCGACGAGAACAGTGCTGAGGCGGCGAGGGCAGAGGCAGCGGCCGTGGTGGCCCAGATCACCTCGCCCCACCACACCTCCACCCAGCACCTGGGCAGCTTCTTAGAGAGCATGCAGGACATCGTCACCGCCCTCATCAGTGAGTGCATGGCTGCTGTACTTCAGGGCTTTGATATATTGCCAAAGGTCCTTGAGCTGGATCATTATTAGTTCGAAAACACTTTAAAAAGGCCCACTCTTTAATACGGGGTGGGGCTGCAGAAACGTGATCACTCTCAAATTCATCGACGGAGCTAGGAATGTAAGGTCAAGATGAGGTCGAGGTGATTTCCGGAGATAAACGCTTGCATGCGTTTCTTCCAGAGTTGTGCGAGAGTGCCTCCTGTGGCGAGGTCTTCCTCCTGGCGTCTGCTGCCCTTGCCAACATCACTTTCTTCGACAGCATGGCCTGTGAGATCCTTCTCCAGCTCAACGCCATCCACATCCTCCTCCAGTCCTGCAAAGACCGCCAAAGAGTGGATACTCCCTACTCTAAAGACCAGGTAGAGGACACACTGATCCATAGCTAAAATGTGTTGAGCGTGGTCAAATCTCTGGAATTACATGCCCTGTTGACTGTGGTCCTTTTTTAGGTGGTGACCATCTTGGCAAACCTCTCTGTTTTGGAGCAGTCTTCATCTGAAGTCCTACAAGAGAAGGGTATGCAAAAAACACACATTTTTAACAGTATTTGATATCTCAAGTTTCAAGTTTTATTAGTGATATGTCCAGGATACACATGGTATATACAGTTCAGTGGAATGTTTACTTGCAGGTTCCTTCTCAACAATGCTACAACAATAAGAAATAATCAAATATAAGAATATGAACATAAAGTAAATGGCCCAGTAGAGTAAAATAAACATTTGAGCATTAGTATAATACAGGAAGGCACTGAATGAGGATGACTTCAATTGACATCTCCACACGTGTGTTCACTGGTCATGATGGAGAAATGGATTAATATCAAAGAATGCTATCAAAAGTATTGCAGATAAATGACAGAATCCCACAGGACAGCTAAAGGAGAAGGAACCCATCCATTGTATTGCAGTTATAATCCTCAAGATGGCAACGTAAACCCACATTTTTATCATGTTGACTGCTTCTTCAGCCCTATTAGTTTTGCCGTCGAACCTGTTGTTGTTTATGTTTTCTATTGAGCCCTTGCCTCTGCGTTTGTCTATTTCTTCATATTCTGTGGGTTCTGTGTCTACGTCCTCTTACTGCAGGGCCCGCCTGCCCATGAGGCAGGATTAGGCAGCCGCCTAGGGTGGCAGATTGGTGAGGGCGGTATTTTCCAAGTTAATTGACAATGACACACCTCTAACAACACATAAAACTCTCACAATTCTGCCCCCCAAAAAATTATTTTTGGTGAGCGCTGATGCTGCCCTGTGATAAGCAGTGCACACTTTTTTATTTCATGCACGTTTCTCCAATCAAATAACCTAAATAGTGCACAAACAGGTCAAAGTAAAATGGACAATATGGAATGGACAATAAAGATACTCACAACTGCAGTCTAGGAGTTTCAACTCGTGGGCTAAATTGTCATGAATCAGTGGTTTCAAGTTTGTATCCATCCATTTTTTACGAGCTGATCATAGCAAAAAAGAAAATACTTCTGCATTTCCCTCTGTGTAAACACATTGCAAATAAGCTCATGATAACTCCAGATAAAGTTGGGTAGCTGATATTCAGAGTTTAAATAGCCAAATTGATTAGTTACAGAAATCAGGAATAAATAAGCCAATGCAATGCCTGTTTTACAAACGGTAAGCCTACCATATGGATGGGCATTTATAAAATTCCATAGCAGGCTGACACTGTAGGCTACACCCCAGTAAACACAGGCTGACGGCGACATCTTTTTTTGGTCCTGTCCAGACATAATTTTTTTGGCCCAAACATACATGTCAATGTTTGGTTCAGATTTGGTCCAAAAAAAGACATCTATAAATGACGTATTTTCAACTTTCATTCAGAACTGAAAAATGAACCTGTTTTCAAACATCCGGAAAATACGTATTTTCAATGTCTGGAAAATGTGTTTTCACCTTTTGTTTAGAACTTAAAATTAACCTAACTTCAACGTCTGGAAAATATACTGAACAAAAATATAAACGCAACATGTAAAGTGTTGGTTCCTTGTTTCATGAGCTGAAATAAAAGATCCCAGAAATGTTCTATATGGACAAAAAGCATATTTCTCTCACATTTTGTGCACAAATTTGTTTACATCCCTATTAGTGAGCATTTCTCCTTTGCCAAGATAATCTATCCACCTGACAGGTGTGGCATATCAAGAAGCTGATTAAACAGCATGATCATTACACAGGTGCACCTTGTGCTGGGGACAAAAGGCAATTTTAAAATGTGCAGTTTTGTTACACAACCCAATGCCAGTTAATTGTTTTTATTTTACCTTTATTTAACGAGGCAAGTCAGTTAAAAACAAAATCTTATTTACAATGACGGTCTACCCCGGCCAAACCCTAACACGGACGACGCTGGGCCAATTGTGTGCCACCCTACGGGGCTCCCAATCACGGCCGGTTGTGATACAGCCTGTAATCAAACCAGGGTCTGTAGTGACCCCTCTAGCACTGAGATGCAGTGCCTTAGACCGCTGTGCCACTCTCAAGTTGAGGGCGCTTGCAATTGGCACGCTGACTGCAGGACTGTCCACCAGAGCTGTTGCCAGAGAACTGCATGTTCATTTCCCTACCATAAGCTGCCTCAAACGTTGTTTGAGAGAATTTGGCAGTACGTCAAACCGGCTTCACAACCGCAGACCATGTGTAACCACGTCAGCCCAGGACCTCCACACTTTTTCACCTGCGGGACCATCTGAGACCAGCCACTCGGACAGTTGATGAAACTGAGGAGTATTTCTGTCTGTAATAAAACCATTTTGTAAGGAAAAACTCATTCCCCCCCAAAAAATTATAAACACCCATGTTTGTGCCCCTACCCAGTAATGTGAAATCCATAGATTAGGGCCTAATGAATTGAATAATTTCCGTATACAGGTATGAACTGTCACTCAGTAAAATCGTTGAAATTGTTGCATGTTGCGTTTATATTCTGGTTAAGTGTATATATACACAGTGCCTTGCGAAAGTATTCGGACCCCTTGAAATCTGCGACCTTTTGCCACATTTCAGGCTTCAAACATAAAGATATAAAACTGTATTTTTTTGTGAAGAATCAACAACAAGTGGGACACAATCATGAAGTGGAACGACATTTATTGGATATTTCAAACTTTTTTAACAAATCAAAAACTGAAAAATTGGGCGTGCAAAATTATTCAGCCCCTTTACTTTCAGTGCAGCAAACTCTCGTCAGAAGTTCAGTGAGGATCTCTGAATGATCCAATGTTGACCTAAATGACTAATGATGGTAAATACAATCCACCTGTGTGTAATCAAGTCTCCGTATAAATGCACCTGCACTGTGATAGTCTCAGAGGTCCGTTAAAAGCGCAGAGAGCATCATAAAGAACAAGGAACACACCAGGCAGGTCCGAGATACTGTTGTGAAGAAGATTAAAGCCGGATTTGGATACAAAAAGATTTCCCAAGCTTTAAACATCCCAAGGAGCACTGTGCAAGCGATAATATTGAAATGGAAGGAGCATCAGACCACTGCAAATCTACCAAGACCTGGCCGTCCCTCTAAACTTTCAGCTCATACAAGGAGAAGACTGATCAGAGATGCAGCCAAGAGGCCCATGATCACTCTGGATGAACTGCAGAGATCTACAGCTGAGGTGGGAGACTCTGTCCATAGGACAACAATCAGTCGTATATTGCACAAATCTGGCCTTTATGGAAGAGTGGCAAGAAGAAAGCCAGTTCTTAAAGATATCCATAAAAAGTATTGTTTAAAGTTTGCCACAAGCCACCTGGGAGACACATCAAACATGTGGAAGAAGGTGCTCTGGTCAGATGAAACCAAAATTGAACTTTTTGGCAACAATGCAAAATGTTATGTTTGGCGTAAAAGCAACACAGCTCATCACCCTGAACACACCATACCCACTGTCAAATATGGTGGTGGCAGCATCATGGTTTGGGCCTGCTTTTCTTCAGCAGGGACAGGTAAGATTGTTCAAATTGATTGGAAGATGGATGGAGCCAAATACAGGACCATTCTGGAAGAAAACCTGATGGAGTCTGCAAAAGACCTGAGACTGGGACGGAGATTTGTCTTCCAACAAGACAATGATCCAAAACATAAAGCAAAATCTACAATGGAATGGTTCAAAAATAAACATATCCAGGTGTTAGAATGGCCAAGTCAAAGTCCAGACCTGAATCCAATCGAGAATCTGTGGAAAGAACTGAAAACTGCAGTTCACAAATGCTCTCCACCCAACCTCACTGAGCTCGAGCTGTTTTGCAAGGAGGAATGGGAAAAAATTTCAGACTCTCGATGTGCAAAACTGATAGAGACATACCCCAAGCGACTTACAGCTGTAATCGCAGCAAAAGGTGGTGCTACAAAGTATTAACTTAAGGGGGCTGAATAATTTTGCACGCCCAATTTTTCAGTTTTTGATTTGTTAAAAAAGTTTGAAATATCCAATAAATGTCGTTCAACTTCATGATTGTGTCCCACTTGTTGTTGATTCTTCAAAAAAAAAATACAGTTTTATATCTTTATGTTTGAAGCCTGAAATGTGGCAAAAGGTCACAAATTTCAAGGGGGCCGAATACTTTCGCAAGGCACTGTATATTTTAAACATCTTTTCAACATAATTATGCTTATTGGGACTATTCTAGATTTGCAGGGTATAGGAGAGCTGCAATTTTTGGCCTTGCCTACGGCGGGACAACGGCCAGTAGCGGGCATGGTCTACGGCAGGGCCCCCCGAGTTTTCTGAGCACAAAGAAATGAATACATTTATTTGATTTTATTGTTGGATATAAAATACTGTAAAAACCCCAGGAAATCAGCTCCAAGTGATTTTATTTTAAGAAATCTGTTCCCAAGTATTACAATGCATAATAGAGACTGGATCGTATACAAATGTAAACAAGGTCTGAAATTATTATGTTTTAGTCAAACATTATATCTGTTTGGGCTTCTTGCGGTCAATTTGCAGTCTACATATTGTTTGTAATTATGTTCATGCCCCCCGACCATCCGCGGTTGAATTTCCCGCGGTTGAATTTAGTTGATGATCCCTGGTCTACGGCCTCTGACTGTCTGTGTTGTGTGTCTACGGCCTCTGACTGCGTGTCTGTTGTTTGCTAGGTATTGAGAGACTGCTCCAGCTGCTGGGCGAGAAGCCATCCTCCTCCAGTCCATCGGAGGGCGCGGCGTGCGAGCGGGTCCAGCAGAAAGCTGCTGTCACACTGGCCCGTCTGAGCAGAGACCCGGACGTGGCCCAAACAGCCATCCAGCTGCAAGGTATAGGCCATTGCTCTGGCGTCAAGTTTCCCCTAGGTACAGATCTAGGATTAGCTTCCCCTCCCCCAATCGTAAATTTCACAATTAGCGGGGAAAATGCTAAACTGATTCAAGATTAGTGTCTAGAGGCAGCTTCCCCCTACTTCATAGCCCCTTGTCTTCTCTGCTACCTAAGCGTATAGCATTTAGACCACTCTTTTGGCCTTTTGCTTTTAGTTGCACTCAAGATCTCGACTGGGATGACCCCACTTTTGAGACATTTTGGTAGTGATGAACGCACGTGTCCAACTCGCAACAGAAGTTCCGTCTAGGGGGATATCTATTTATAGGGACTGATTTTACTAGAGGAAATTCTTACCTTTCAAGCCTTTTTTGGCTCTCTTAGGGCTCGATTCAATCCATATCGTGGAAGATCTGCGGTATAGCGTCATTGAAATTTAAAATCAAAGCAAATCAAATCACATTTTATTGGTCACATACACATGGTTAGCAGATGTTAATGCGAGTGTAGCAAAATTTTTGTGTTTCTAGTTCCAACAGTGCAGCAGTATCTAACAAGTAATCTAACAATTCCACAACAACTACACAAATCTAAAGAGATGAATATATACATATAAATATATGGATGAGCGATGGCCAAGCGGTATAGGCAAGATGCAATAGATGTTATAAGATACAGTATATACATATGAGATGAGTAATGTAAGATATTGTGGCAGACGGTAGGGAGAGGTGAGCGGAGTGGTGATTGAAGGGAGATACCTTGCAGCCCGCTGGCTCCTCCCCCGAGCCGTATATGGACTTCCTGCCCCAACGAGGCGAGCCTGTGGTTCATTAAGCCAGGGACTGCTTGGGGCTAAAAGAGGAAGCTGCCTGCACAAAAGGGCAGAGAATGGAGAGGGTCAAGTATGTTATGAAGAGTGTGAGAAGAGTGTGAGAAGAGTGTGAGAAGAGGTGCAGCAGTCTCTCGTCCCAAACCCAGGAGGTTTATACTAAAGCTGATGACATTGAGGCTTACCTCCACGCCCATTGAGAAAGTGGTCATAGATACATTTCTATGCTCTCTCCTGTTTGAAGCTAAAAGTTAGTAAGCCAAGCTAACCCACAGAGCCCAGATCAGCTGGTGGAACTGTTGAAAGGACAACAGGTGGCTTTGGAGTATCTGCACAGCGGACAATCACGGAAGGCAGGACCCTCCACTCGCCTGAAGGAGTGGAGGACCACGCCGGGACCCCGGCCAAGGATGGGGGGGGTCAACAACAGCCAGCTCCCCGAGACAATGCCCTTCCTGGTCAGCAGGAAGTGTCCTTTGGCCTCAGGGACAATGACAAAGGGACAACACACGGGGCCAGTGGGAGTCGTCCCGAACCTGCCTGTGCCGGGCCTTACTGAGAGGGATTTCCCGATGTTCCACCAACCGTGGACCAGTATGTCCGGAGACGTGAGGAACTGAGGGAACCAGAAGCCGGAGAGGTGGGAGGGATGCCAGGAGGGATGCCCAAATGTGTGGATTCCAGGAAGTGGACCCCCAGGCATCAACAGAACCCCTCTCAGAGGGCAACTCGGGTGAAGCCAGACTGGAGGGTGCGGTGGCGAGTCTAGAAGACATGTTCCCGATGGACCATGAGGTGGCGCCAGAGCCCACTTCTCTAGCGGTTCAGCACGGCCCAACTGGAGGATCCCAACTTGGCCAGCGCTCTTTAGCAGGTGACCATGGTGGATGGAAAGCACATGGACGGGGTAATTCAAATCACCTCCCCCATTTTTCTATAAAGAAGAAGTTGCTATATCAGGTTGTGAAGAAGAATGACGAATGTATGGTGTTGTTGTTGGTATCCCGTCCCTTTGTACCATCTGTCCTGCAGTTGGCGCACTCCCACCTCCCTGGGGTTCACCTAGGGGTGGAGAAAACCTTAGACAGGATCAAGGCACGATTTTACTGGCTGTGGGTGAAGAGAGCAATGGAAGATTACTGCCGCAGTTGCCCAGAGTGCCAGCAGGTGGCGCCTAAACCCCATGACACCCCTTAATTCCCCTACCCATTATTTCAGTCCGTTTTCAGCAGTATCGCAATAGATCTCGTGGGACCTCTACCCAAGAGCAACCGAAGGCACCAATACATCCTAGTGATTCTGGAATATGCCACCAGATACCCGGAAGCCATTCCCCTGCGCACCATGGCCACCAAGGGAATCACATGTAAATTGGTTATGCTGTTCTCCCGAGTAGGCATCCCCGATGAGATAATGACCGACCAGGGCACCATGTTCATCATGAAGGTTATGCAAACTAATGAAAATAACCCAGTTGCGCACATCAGTGTATCACCAGCAGACCGATGGGTTGGTGGAACAATTCAATCGAACCCTGAAGCAGATGCAAAACAAGGTCATGGAGGCAAACAGAAAGAATTGGGACCAGCTGCTACCCTACCTGATGTTCTCGAGCCAAGAAGTGCCCCAAGCTTCAACAGGATTCTCTCCCTTCGAACTCCTGTACGGGAGACGAGCCCGAGGACTGCTGGACGTGGCTAAAGAAGCCTGGGAACAGCAACCGTCGCACACGCTGCAGGGCCCAGGAGGCCCAAGTGCGGGTGCACAACAGAGGGGCACAATGAAGGAACTTCCAGCCAGGAGACAGTGTTGGTGTTGATCCCCAACTCAGAATGTAAGTTTATGGCCCAATGGAACAGGCCATACGAAGTCCTTGAGAAGGTGGGTGAAGTTAACTATAGGGTCAGACAGCAGGGACGTAGACATCTGACCCAGATTTACCATGTGAATTTGCTAAAGAAATGGAATGCATGTGATGTACTCTATTTCCCCGAAGAAGGCTACCACATTGACCAAGCCGGGGGAGGTGCCACTGGGGCAGTTGAAAAAAAGCACAGAAGCACGAGCTGAGGGAGTTGGTCGGCCGGAACCAGGATGTTGTTCTCCAGTGAACCAGAACACACCAATCTGGTAAAGCACAGCGTCATCCCCGAACCCGGGAAAAAGGTGAAGTTGCGACCCTACCGCATACCGAAAGCAAGGAGAGAGGCTGTCAAGACCGAGGTAAAAACAATGTTGAAAGCTGATATAATCGAATAGTGAGTGGTGCAGCCCCATAGTGTTGGTGCTGAAACCAGACGGCACCATTTGCTTCTGTAATGATTTTAGAAAGGTAAATGAACTCTCAAAGTTCGACGCCTACGCCATGCCTGGAATGTGTGAATTAATCGAATGGCTAGGGACCGTCTGCTTTATCAGGGTTATTGGTAGGTGCCCTTAGCTCCCGAGGCACGGGAGAAAACCGCTTTCGCCACCCCTGTCGGGCTGTTCCATTACCAGAAGCTGCCCTTTGGGCTGCACAGGGCCCCAGCCACCTTCCAGCGGTTGATGGACCGGATTCTCTATCCCCATCGTGAGTATGCCGCAGCCTACAACAATGATATTGTGATCCATGGGAGCGAGTTGGAGACACATCTAAACCAGGCGAGCGCGGTGACCAGGAGCCATCTGCCTGCCCAGGTGAAGTGGACAAAGGAGACGGAGAAAGACTTCAAGGACCTAAAGGGAGCACTGTGTTCTGGACCTGTGCTGGTGACCCCGGACTTCTCCAAACCACTGAAGGTACAGACCGATGTGTCCGAAACAAGGGTGGGTGCCGTCCTATCACAGCTACAGCTACAAGAAGGTGAGGAACACACAATCATGTACATTAGCCGGAAGTTGTTGCCGTGGGAACAAAGATATTCCACTGTGGAGAAAGAATGTCTAGCGATCAAGTGGGCCCCTGGTGACGCTGAAATATTACTTATTGGGACGGCACTTCACCCTAGTTAGGATGTTATGGAATAAGAACACCCTCTGGTTCCTATCCTTACAGCCCTTTGCTTTCTCTGTTGTACACTGATCAGCCGCAGCCCATGAAAATGCCAATGCCCTCTCCAGAAGGGATGCTCTAAGGGAGCTGGACCGCCCCTCCATTCTGGAGCTGGGGGGAGGAGTGGTGATTGAAAGGAGATACCTTGCTTGCTGGCTCCACCCATTAACCCAGGGAGTGCTTGGGGATAAAGGACGGAGCGGCCTGCACAAAGGGGCAGAGAATGGGAGAGGGTGTGAGAAGAGACAACTATCTGTCTGATTACCCCACTGTGTACCGAACCAGTTTGGCTGAGGACCCGAGTTTTAGGATTACCCCCGGAGAATGGAACGGACATTGAAAATGGATTGTAGACTGTGAAATGGTTGGTGAATTCCCCCCTTTTCCCCACTATGCCAAACACCAAATGTTGCATTCGAGTTGTGCTCCTTGGGCGTGTTAGGTTATTGAACTTGGTGATGTGGACACCCCACACTCTTGAACCTACTACATTATGTAAACATTGTTAAAGTGTCATTATTTAAAGTGAGTAGGGATCCATTTATTAAAGTGGCCAATGATTTGAGTCTGTATGTAGGCAGCAGCCACTCAATGTTAGTGATTGCTGTTTAACTGTCTAATGACCTTAAGTTAAGGCGAGGGGTTCCCCGCAGGGAATGCAAAAATATTCTTTAGAAATATTTAACCTCCACACATTAACAAGTCCAATACCTCAAATGAAAGATAAACACCTTGTTCATCTACCCAGCGTGTCAGATTTTTTAAATGTTTTACGGCGAAAACACAACATATATTTATGTTAGACCACCACCAAACCAAAGAAAAAACGTAGCCATTTTTTCCAGCAAAAGATAAAATGATAAAAGCAGGATAAAAAAAAAATCACTAACCTCTTGAAAATCTTCATCAGATGACAGTCATATGACATGTTACACAGTACATTTATGTTTTGTTCGATAATATGCATTTTATATCCATAAATCTCGGTTTACATTGACGCCATGTTCAGAAAATCCTCCAAAATATCTGGAGGAATTATAGAAAGCTACACCAGATAACAGAAATACTCATAATAAACTTTGACTAAAGATACATGTTCTACGTATAATTAAAGATACACTGGTGCAACCGCTGTGTCACATTTCTTTTTAACGTTACGGAAAAAGCCTAACATTGCAATAATCTGAGACGGCGCTCAGACGTAACAATATTTCTCCGCCATGTTGGAGTCAACAGAAATACAAAATTACAACAAATATTCCCTTACCTTTGATCTTTCATCAGAATGTAGTGCAAGGAGTCCTAGTACAACAATACATCGTTTTGTTCCATAATGCTCAATTCTAGTGTCCAAGTAGCAGCATTTGCTATCACTTTCAGCTCACATGCCCAAAAAATGACTTCTGGTCCAGGATAACTTTGCATTAAAACTTCCAAAAGACATATTACAGGTCGAAGAAACTGGTCAAACTAAATGCAGAATCAATCTTCAGGGTGTTATAATCATATATATCCATTCTCTTGGGACACCAACTACTTTCCTTCCCATTAGGTCAAAGTTCACAGCAAATGCTCCTTTACACTTTCTACAGAATGAGGACATCTAGTGGAAGATGTAAGTAGTGTTTCCAGATCCATAACTTGTTGGGAAGGGAGGGGGCGACGACGTCAAAGTTGCCCCAACTTTCAGTATTTCAAAACTTGTTTGGAAGATTGCCTGCCCTGTGAGTTCTGTTATACTCACAGACATAATTCAAACGGTTTTAAAAACTTCAGAGTGTTTTCTATCCAATATTAATAGGACGGTTTTATTGAGTGAGCGGTTGCTTTCCTGACACTACACTCCGAATGCCCTCACCACCTCCCTGTAGGCTGTCTCGTGGTTGTTGGTAATCAAGCCCACTACTGTTGTGTGTGTTGTCTGCAAATTTGATGATTGAGTTGGAGGCGTGCATGGCCACACAGTCATTGGTGAACAGGGAGTACAGGAGGGGACTGAGCACGCACCCTTGTGGGGCCCCAAGTAATGTTTGTGGAGACTGCATTAAGGATAAACGCTCAATCGGAAATTACCTTGAATTTGAATCGCGTTATACCGCGGATCTTCGGTGATATGGATTGAATCCAGCCCTAAATCACAGTAATCAAAGGAACTTTATGTGGATCAATCAGCAACACAATTGCTAAACTAACCATGGTCTTCCATTTCTCCAGCTGTTCCTCGACTAATCGAACTATGTCGCTCACCAGCAGAGAGGAACAACAGCGACTCTGTACTGGTTGCATGTCTGGTATGTACTAGATCTTTGAGTATGTGTTAGTATGATTGTCTGTGTACAATAGTGATATTCCTGAGAATGTGTATTTTATGTACATTTTTAAAGCATCTGCTATGTATGTTTCCCATATACCTGTACTGCACTCTGAAGTAATATCTTTCCAGGGCATAGTGCATAAGTGTAGCTAATTACTTAGACGTAAGTAATGAGAGGTTGATGTCCATGGGGAAAAGTTGAAGGACACTGCAGTCCTTGCATCTGAATCAGTCTTCTCATTATAAGAAGATCCCACTATGTAGCCGGGTATGCTTAAATAGGCACATATCATACATATTTCTGTTCATCCTTTATCATTCAGTCAGCCTGCTCATAATTGATAAGGCCAGATCACAGGCTAGATAAAGAACTCTTTAGATCTGTGTATAAGAGTCATAGGCTTAATTAAGACTGATGGATGGCTCTTGTACATAAGGGCTCTCTCCTTCACTGTTTTACAGTGTTTGCTATAATCAAGTCAATTTAATAGGATCATTTTTTTAATCATTATCGCCAGGGGTAAAATTGAGATATTGTAGGTCTTGAACCAGTCTTCAAAGAGGGTTGGCTTTCAGAGATAATGTTGTTAACTGATACAGTGCCTTGCGAAAGTATTCGGCCCCCTTGAACTTTGCGACCTTTTGCCACATTTCAGGCTTCAAACATAAAGATATAAAACTGTATTTTTTTGTGAAGAATCAACAACAAGTGGGACACAATCATGAAGTGGAACGACATTTATTGGATATTTCAAACTTTTTTAACAAATCAAAAACTGAAAAATTGGGCGTGCAAAATTATTCAGCCCCCTTTAGTTAATACTTTGTAGCGCCACCTTTTGCTGCGATTACAGCTGTAAGTCGCTTGGGGTACGTCTCTATCAGTTTTGCACATCGAGAGACTGAATTTTTTTTCCCATTCCTCCTTGCAAAACAGCTCGAGCTCATGGAGGTTGGATGGAGAGCATTTGTGAACAGCAGTTTTCAGTTCTTTCCACAGATTCTCGATTGGATTCAGGTCTGGACGTTGACTTGGCCATTCTAACACCTGGATATGTTTATTTTTGAACCATTCCATTGTAGATTTTGCTTTATGTTTGGGGATGAGGTAGGTGAAAATGGGTGGGCTATTTACCAATAGACTATGTACAGCTGCAGCGATCGGTTAGCTGCTCAGATAGCACATGTTTGAAGTTGGTGAGGGAGATAAAAGTCTCCAACTTCAGGGATTTTTGCAATTCGTTCCAGTCACAGGCAGCAGAGTACTGGAACGAAAGGCGGCCAAATGAGGTGTTGGCTTTAGGGATGATCAGTGAGATACACCTGCTGGAGCGCGTGCTACGGATGGGTGTTGCCATCGTGACCAGTGAACTGAGATAAGGCGGAGCTTTACCTAGCATGGACTTGTAGATGACCTGGAGCCAGTGGGTCTGGCGACGAATATGTAGCAAGGGCCAGCCGACTAGAGCATACAAGTCGCAGTGGTGGGTGGTATAAGATGCTTTTGTGACAAAACGGATGCCACTGTGATAAACTGCATCCAGTTTGCTGAGTAGAGTGTTGGAGGCAATTTTGTAGATGACATTGCCGAAGTCGAGGATCGGTAGGATAGTCAGTTTTACTAGGGTAAGTTTGGCGGCGTGAGTGAAGGAGGCTTTGTTGCGGAATAGAAAGCCGACTTGATTTGATTTTTGATTGGAGATGTTTTATATGAGTCTGGAAGGAGAGTTTACAGTCTAGCCAGACACCTAGGTACTTATAGGTGTCCACATATTCAAGGTCGGAACCATCCAAGGTGGTGATGCTCGTCGGGCATGCGGGTGCAGGCAGCGATTGGTTGAAAAGCATGCATTTGGTTTTACTAGCGTTTAAGAGCAGTTGGAGGCCACGGAAGGAGTGTTGTATGGCATTGAAGCTCGTTTGGAGGTTAGATAGCAAAGTGTCCAAGGACGGGCCGGAAGTATATAGAATGGTGTCGTCTGCGTAGAGGTGGATCAGGGAATCGCCCGCAGCAAGAGCAACATCATTGATATATACAGAGAAAAGAGTCGGCCCGAGAATTGAACCCTGTGGCAACCCCATAGAGACTGCCAGAGGACCGGACAGCATGCCCTCCGATTTGACACACTGAACTCTGTCTGCAAAGTAATTGGTGAACCAGGCAAGGCAGTCATCTGAAAAACCGAGGCTACTGAGTCTGCCGATAAGAATATGGTGATTGACAGAGTCGAAAGCCTTGGCAAGGTCGATGAAGACGGCTGCACAGTACTGTCTTTTATCGATGGTGGTTATGATATCATTTAGTACCTTGAGTGTGGCTGAGGTGCACCCGTGACCGGCTCGGAAACCAGATTGCACAGCGGAGAAGGTACGGTGGGATTCGAGATGGTCAGTGACCTGTTTGTTGACTTGGCTTTCGAAGACCTTAGATAGGCAGGGCAGGATGGATATAGGTCTGTAACAGTTTGGGTCCAGGGTGTCTCCCCCTTTGAAGAGGGGGATGACTGCGGCAGCTTTCCAATCCTTGGGGATCTCAGACGATATGAAAGAGAGGTTGAACAGGCTGGTAATAGGGGTTGCGACAATGGCGGCGGATATTTTCAGAAATAGAGGGTCCAGATTGTCAAGCCCAGCTGATTTGTACGGGTCCAGGTTTTGCAGCTCTTTCAGAACATCTGCTATCTGGATTTGGGTAAAGGAGAACCTGGAAGGGCTTGGGCGAGAAGCTGCGTTGGGGGCGGAGCTGTTGGCTGAGGTTGGAGTAGCCAGGCGGAAGGCATGGCCAGCCGTTGAGAAATGCTTGTTGAAGTTTTCGATATTCATGGATTTATCGGTGGTGACCGTGTTACCTAGCCTCAGTGCAGTGGGCAGCTGGGAGGAGATGCTCTTGTTCTCCATGGACTTCACAGTGTCCCAGAACTTTTTGGAGTTGGAGCTACAGGATGCAAACTTCTGCCTGAAGCTGGCCTTAGCTTTCCTGACTTACTGCATGTATTGGTTCCTGACTTCCCTGAACAGTTGCATATCGCGGGGACTATTCGATGCTATTGCAGTCCGCCACAGGATGTTTTTGTGCTGGTCGAGGGCAGTCAGGTCTGGAGTGAACCAAGGGCTGTATCTGTTCTTGGTTCTGCATTTTTTGAACGGAGCATGCTTATCTAAAATGGTGAGGAAGTTACTTTTAAAGAATGGCCAGGCATCCTCAACTGACGGGATGAGGTCAATGTCCTTCCAGGATACCCGGGCCAGGTCAATTAGGAAGGCCTGCTCACAGAAGTGTTTTAGGGAGCGTTTGACAGTGATGAGGGGTGGTCGTTTGACTGCGGCTCCGTAGCGGATACAGGCAATGAGGCAGTGATCGCTGAGATCCTGGTTGAAGACAGCGGAGGTGTATCTGGAGGGCCAGTTGGTCAGGATGACGTCTATGAGGGTGCCCTTGTTTACAGAGTTAGGGTTATACCTGGTGGGTTCCTTGATGATTTGTGTGAGATTGAGGGCATCTAGCTTAGATTGTAGGACTGCCGGGGTGTTAAGCATATCCCAGTTTAGGTCACCTAAAAGAACAAACTCTGAAGCTAGATGGGGGCGATCAATTCACAAATAGTGTCCAGGGCACAGCTGGGAGCTGAGGGGGTCGGTAGCAGGCGGCAACAGTGAGAGACTTATTTCTGGAGAGAGTAATTTTCAAAATTAGTAGTTCGAACTGTTTGGGTATGGACCTGGAAAGTATGACATTACTTTGCAGGCTATCTCTGCAGTAGACTGCAACTCCTCCCCCTTTGGCAGTTCTATCTTGATGGAAGATGTTATAGTTGGGTATGGAAATCTCAGAATTTTTGGTGGCCTTCCTGAGCCAGGACTCAGACACGGCAAGGACATCAGGGTTAGCAGAGTGTGCTAAAGCAGTGAGTAAAACAAACTTAGGGAGGAGGCTTCTGATGTTGACATGCATGATACCAAGGCTTTTTCGATCACAGAAGTCAACAAATGAGGGTGCCTGGGGACATGCAGGGCCTGGGTTTACCTCCACATCACCCGCGGAACAGAGAAGGAGTAGTATGAGGGTGCGGCTAAAGGCTATCAAAACTGGTCGCCTAGAGCATTGGGGACAGAGAATAAGAGGAGCAGGTTTCTGGGCATGGTAGAATATATTCAGGGCATAATGCACAGACAGGGGTATGGTGGGGTGTGGGGTACAGCGGAGGTAAGCCCAGGCACTGGGTGATGATGAGAGAGGTTGTATCTCTGGACATGCTAGTTGTAATGGGTGAGGTCACCGCATGTGTGGGAGGTGGGACAAAGGAGGTATCAGGGGTATGAAGAGTGGAACTAGGCGCTCCATTGTGAACTAAAACAATGATAACTAACCTGAACAACAGTATACAAGGCATATTGACATTTGAGAGAGACATACAGCGAGGCATACAGTAATCACAGGTGTTGAATTGGGAAAGCTAGCTAAAACAGTAGGTGAGACAACAACAGCTAATCAGCTAGCACAACAAGAGCAGGTAAAATGGCGTTGACTAGGCAACGGGGCCGACAGATAAAACATAAACAAGCAGAATGAGGTACCGTGATTAATGGACAGTCCAGCGTGCATCAGCTATGTAGCCAAGTGATCAGTGTCCAGCAAGTAGCTGAAGTATTTACAGTGTCTTCGGAAAGTATTCAGACCCCTTGACATTTTCCACATTTTGTTAGGTTACAGCCTTTTCCCTTATCAATCTACACACAATACCCCACAATGACAAAGCAAAAAAACGGGTTTGCTAATATCACATTTACACAGGTATTCAGACCCTTTACTCAGTATGACGGTAAAAGCTTGGCACACCTGTATTTTGGAAGTCTCTCCCATCTCTGTAGATGCTCTCAAGCTCTGTCATTTTGGGTGGGGAGCGTTGCTACACAACTATTTTCAGGTCTGTCCAGAGATGTTAGATCGGGGGCAAGTCCGGGCTCTGGCTGGGCTACTCAAGGACATTTAGAGACTTGTCCTGAAGCCACTCCTGTGTTGTCTTGGCTGTGTGCTTAGGGTCATTGTCCTGTTGGAAGGTGAACCTTCACCCTAGTCTGAGGTCCTGAGCGCACTGGAGCAGATTTTCATCAAGGATCTCTCTGTACTTTGCTCCGTTCATCTTTGCCTCAATTCCGACTAGTCTCCCTGTCCCTGCCACTGAAAAACATCCCCACAGCATGATTCAGGGATGGTGTCAGGTTTCCTCCAGACGTGACACTTGGCATTCAGGCCAAAGAGTTACATCTTGGTTTTATGAGAGAATCTTGTTTCTCATGGTCTGAGAGTCTTTATCCCAAACTGGCTGCGCGTGTGCGCCATCGTGCATAAATGTATTGTGTCCCCCCACA
This sequence comes from Oncorhynchus masou masou, assembly GCF_036934945.1. Classification (NCBI taxonomy): domain Eukaryota; kingdom Metazoa; phylum Chordata; class Actinopteri; order Salmoniformes; family Salmonidae; genus Oncorhynchus; species Oncorhynchus masou. The sequence continues at coordinate 47,856,658 of NC_088233.1, forward strand.
CCAAACGCGATCACGACAGGCAGATTGAAATATCAAAACAGAACCAATTACAATTACTCTGAACCAATTACATTAATTTGGGGACAGGTCGAAAAGCACTAAACATGTATGGCAATTTAGCTAGCTAGCTTGCACTTGCTAGCTAATTTGTCCTATTTAGCTAGCTTGCTGTTGCTAGTTAATTTGTCCTGGGATATAAACATTGAGTTGTTATTTTACATGAAATGCCCAAGGTTTTCTACTTCTACAATTTGTCCACACATAAAACGGTCAACCGAATAGTTTCTAGTTATCTCTCAACCTTCCAGGCTTTTCTTCTCTTGACTTTATATTGCGATTGGCAACTTTCATAAATTAGGTGCATTACCGCCACTGACCTTATTTGTCTTCAGTCACCCACGTGGGTATAACCAATGAGGAGATGGCACGTGGGTACCTGCTTCTACAAACCAATGAGATGGGAGAGGCTGGACTTGCAGCGCGATCTGCATCAGAAACAGAACCAATTTCTATTTTAGCCCTTGGCAACGCAGACGCTTGTTGGCACGCGCGAGCAGTGTGGATGCAATAATTGAATAACATGGATTTCTAAATTTATTTTGCAGCGCTCGCGGTGTGGTCAGCCTATTAGGTGCCTTTTGGCAAACTCCAACCAGGCTGGAGTGACTTCCGTTTGGCCACTCTACCATAAAGACCTGATTGGTTGAGTGCTCCCATCTCGACATAGGAACTCTAGAGCTCTGTCAGAATGACCATCGGGTTCATGGTCACCTCCCTGGCCAAGACCCTTCTTCCTTGATTGCTCAGTTTTGGTACCCTCCCCCAGATCTGTGCCTCAACACAATCCTGTCTCGGAGCACTAAGGGCAATTCCTTCGACCTTTTGGCTTGGTTTTTGCTCTGAAATGACTTTATATAGACAGGTGTGTGTGTGCCTTTCCAAATAATGTCCAATCAATTTAATTTACCACAGGTGGACTCCAATCAAGTTGGAGAAACATCAGGGATGATCTATAGAAACGGGATGCCCCTGAGCTCAATTTCGAGTCTCATAGCAATGTGTCTGAATACTTATGCAAATACGTGTTTTGTTTTTTTTATATATATTTGCCAAAAATTCTGAACCAGTTTTTGCTTTGTCATTATGGGGTATTGTGTAGATTGCTGATGTTTTTTCTTTTATTTAATCCATTTTAGAATAAGGCTGTAACATAACAAAATGTGGAAAAGTCAAGGGGTCTAAATACTTTCAGAAGGCACTGTATATCTGCGAATCAGCAATATCTAGCTCTATAGTCTATTGACCTACAGGTAACTGCCAAAATAAAGGAAACACTTGAGTAAATGATGGATACAAAGTATATTGAAAGCAGGTGCTTCCAGACAGGTGTGATTCCTGAGTTAATGGAGCAATTAAAACATCCCATCATGCTTAGGGCCATGTATAAATTTTTCATTTATTTTGGCTACCATAGCTAGAAGAAGAGATCTGTGACTTTGAAAGAGGGGTCTTAAAAGAGCATAGTGGCTTTAAAGATTGTGTCTCAGTCACCAGATCTCAACCCAATTGAACACTTACTCGAGGTTCTGGAGCAGTGCCTGAGACAGCGTTTTCTACCACCATCAACAAAACAACAAATTATGGAATTTCTCGTGGAAGAATGGTGTCACATCCCTCCAATAGAGTTCCAGACACTTATAAAATCTATGCCAAAGTGCATTGAAGCTGTTCTGGCGGCTCGTGGTGGCCCAACGCTCATTTTGTCAGTTACCTGTGTATTTATAATGATCAATCTTATTTTATGCTATAGTGCAGTCATTGGAATAGGTGTTTGAGTGTCTTCACTGATCCATTCCTCTCCTTGTGCTTTGCAGGCTGCCCTGAGGAGGCTGGCGGCAGGGTGTCCAGACAGCATTGAAGCCGCTGACCACCAGCAGCTGATCAAGCCCAGACTGGTGGACTCTTTCCTGCTGTGCTCCAACATGGAAGAGAGCTTCGTATAGGAAGATCCAGAGCAGAGGGGTTGGTTGGTTAGCAGTGGAGGCTGCTGCGGGGAGGTCGCTCATAGTAATGTCTGGATTGGAATAAATGGAATGGTATCAAACACATGTTTGACTCTGTTCTGGACATTATTATGAGTCGTCATCCTATCAGCAGCCGCCACTGGTGCACAGGTACTGGGGTAGTCGCAGTGAGCTTTTGCTTCAGCCTGAGACTTAAAAACACAGACAAAGGAAGGGTTGATGAAATCAGTCCCTATATCCCAAAGCGCGTCTTGACTGTTTACCAAAAAATCTGAGCATGAACGGATTTTCTGTTAGTCATTTCAGAACTTCCATTCTCAGAGTACAAAACACCAACATTCGAGGACAAGCTGGTAAGCTAAAATAATGTACATGATGGAAGCATTCATGAATTAGTACCAAAATCTCCTTAGTGTTAACACCCACAGTGTACATATGAGACCATCATTCAACCAAGTGTTAAAAAGTCTGTGGGTGTTGGAACTTTACAAAGTTACCAATAATGAATCAAGAGCTGTTTTTAAAGTGTTAGGCTCCTAAACACTGTGGGTGCTAGAAATTAAATTCAAAGTGAAAGATAATGAACCAAGAACACTTTAAAGGTAGACTCAGCGATATGACGTAGAAGCAGAACGTAAACAGCGTTGAAGCGCGAGGCTCAACTTTTCCACTGTTCTGGTGCCCTGGCTACCACACTGTGAACAACCTGAAGTGAACCTGTGCACATGTGCAGAAACTGTGTGACTGTATAGTCCAGCATCTTGCTCATCTCAATATCTGAGGTGCTGCTCGTTGCAACATAGTTTCACTGAGTCTACCTTCTAAAGTGTCAGGCTCCCAACACACTGTAGGTGTTGGAAATGAACAGCTTGTTGGTCAGTTCCTTCATCATTTTAAATCAGTCAGTTTGTCAAAGATTTCACTGACGGTCTATTTTACATCTTGTCAGCTGCCAATTTAATCAGTTGTTAATATATTATAAATGACTATTGTGCTCTGTTACTTTCAGATAAGAATTTGTATAATGAGTTTGTGGCACAAACAGTATATTGTCAAGGTATTTGATTACATGGTCTAATTAAACCTCCCTAGTTCAGAGGAGTTAATAAAATAGGTTACTGTTTGGAGCGGTAGACGACTCCTGAATTAGGTTTATCTGGCAACAAAGTTCTTTGAAATTGATCATATTGTATTTTACAATCTCGCCTTGGATCTCAAAAATTGTATTTGCTACTAAGAAACGTAAATGGAACGTAAAACACTATCTGCAGTGAAACTTTAAAAAAAAAAGATATATATTTAAAAATAAATGACATTGTATAGCATGCATATACTGTAATAAAGGGAGCACATCTTATAATGGAATGTTGTTTTTGTTTGTCACTGTCAAGACAAGTATCCATTCAGAAACTGACTCCATTGAAACTCGGCTTCACTACTGTGCTAATGTGACCAGAAAAAACTATGAAGAACAAGTGTAACATGCCACGCCAAAGGTAGAACTTGGCTCATCAAAGCGAGACCATGTCACAGGAGATGACTGTTCAATTATTAATGATGCATTATATCCCTTCATAAGGCCTAATGAAGGCCCAAGGTCTGGAGCCACGCCTCTCTCACGAGAGCTGCTACACCGCCAGACATACAAGATCGAATCGTACTACAGCGGCTCTGACGCTTGTCAGATGTGGCAGGGCTTGGGAATTATTACAGACTACAAAGGGAAGCACAGCTGAGAGCTGCCCAGTGACACGAGCCTTCCAAACGAGCTAAATTGCTTTTATGCTCGTTTCGAGGAAAATAACACTGAAAATGGCATGAGAGCACCAACTGTTCCGGAAGACTGTGTGATCATGCTCTCCGCAGCCGATGTGAGTAAGACCTTAAAACTGGTCAACATTCACAAGGCTGCCGGGCCAGAAGGATTACCAGGACGTGTACTGTGAGCATGCACTGACCAACTGGCAAGTGTTTTCACTGACATTTTCAACGTCTCCCTGTCCGAGTCTGTAATGCCAACATGTTTTAATCAGACCACCATAGTCCCTGTGCCCAAGAACACTAAGGTAACCTGCTTAAATGCCTACCAACCCGCAGCACTCACGTCTGTAGCCATGAAGTGCTTTGAAAGGGTGGTCATGGCTCACATCAATACTATCATATTTTACTGCTGCTCTTTAATTACTTTTTATCTCTTATTCTTATCTGTATTTTTTTGAAACTGCGTTGTTGGTTAGGGGCTCATAAGTAAGCATTTCACTGTCAGGTAACCTGTTGTATTCGGTGCATGTGATTAATAACATTTGATTAGATTACATGTCTCCAAAACAGCAGTTAGCCACTGATTCCTACCAAACCACTCATTGTTGAATTTGCGATTTCCAACTTGTTGTGTCATGTCCAATGAGCACCGATACATTTTATCTATAATTTCTCTTCATTTAATTTTTGTAATTTTATCTTTATTTTACTAGGCAAGTCAGTTAAGAACAAATTCTTATTTTCAATGACGGCCTAGGAACAGTGGGTTAACTGCCTGTTAACCCACCCACTGTTAACTGCCTGTTCAGGGGCAGAACGACAGATTTGTACCTTTTCAGCTCGGGGTTTTGAACTTGCAACCTTTCGGTTACTAGTCCAACGCTCTAACCACTAGGCTACCCTGCCGCCAAGGTTTGAAAAGGATTTGCCAGTAGATTGATGACTTCATTCTCGATTATGACTACTTGTCTAGATTTTGAAAGTATGATCTTGACATGATCAGTCCAATCAAAGCTACAGCAGATGTAACGTGATTTGATGTCATTTTATCCATGGCCAATGACCTACTAATGTAACTCTATGGCAGCAGCCAAGATGCTTGAATTTTCGAGCTCTCCCCGTAGAATTTGCGGTGATGTAGTGTCCCCATGACTGACAGAACACTGAGCCAATCACGGCACAACTAGAGAACATTACCAACCCCTACGCTCTGTGTTTTCCACTGGCTGCCCCATCACAGAGAGCAATGAGCTAGGTTGAAAGGTTGCATTTTGGTTGCATTTTTGAAAGGTTGCAGCTAGGTTGCATTTTGGAGCTACCTTACTCAAGAAAGCAAACAAGTGACCATATTTGTATGGTTATAGAAGTACATCGGGCCGTTTCTTTCTGCCGATGCAAATTTAAATAAATGTATACAAAATTACCCGATTTAGTCATTTTAAATATTACTATTATACATTTTATACGTACAAATTATACCCATCCACAAAGTTTTTAATGCAATTGCCTTGCGCAAAGTATCAAAATACTAAAATACTACTTAAACAGGAAAGACTCTTAAAGAATTATATTTAAATGTTAATTACATTTTTTGATCACAGTAACAATGAGAAGTAGTTTGATTTGGTCTATTTAAGCTTTCTTTATATTTAAGCTCTGGTAGGCATTCAGTTCTCCATCACTCCTCCAAGGTCTGGTCACTTCTCACTGGCTCTCTCCTTTTTCTCCATCCATGTCTGTCAGTGGAGGGAGTTTTCTATCTCCACATCAGGAACTTCCGAATGTCTGCGACACACATCACCTTTGTAAATATCTGCTAGAGAGAAAATAAAACACTTATTGAGATACAGCCTGAAATATGACTCATAGTTTATGCAACTCCCCTATCCCTACAAAATTGTTTTATCAACGGGTTTTTGTGAAATATTTCCATTTCATTATATTCTTCCTGCCTTTAAAACTGTGTTGTAATAATGAACTTCCCTGCTGACAATAAAATTGACATGCTTGCCTGTTTTATTTAATTAATCACTTCTGTGACATTATGCCTCTCTGCCCCATGCACACTTACCGATAACACTTAAGGCAATAAGTTCAAAACGCCTGTTTCCCATTGGCCCCTCTCCAACTCATTTTCATGGCCAGACCATTTGAAAGGAGATTTGAGAGGATTCTCCAAAGATTCTCCTTAGTGGTCATCCCTCCAGACAGTACCAAATACATGGACTAAAAAAACTAAACTTGTATATGATGAATATAATACTAATTTGAAGAAAGCTGAAATGGTACCTTGGGTCAGATTGTGGATTGGTTGATTACTTTTCAGCAATACATAATGATATCTTGTCATACCAGGTTCTTTTTTAAGTCTTGATCTGAAAGTTGGCCCCCAACTCTCCTCATGTCTTCCAGAGAGGACATTGGAAGTCGAAGGTCTGTCAAATCTGGAACCTCATCCAGGATCGATCTGTTTGCCTGGAGCTTTTGCAGCTGCAGCAAAATCAGCTTTTGCTGTTGCTTAATCATTTCTATGAAGGTTAAGATCACGAAGAATTGCTGCAAAATACAAAACAGAACACAGTTGTGTTTAACCCTTCACATTATTTCAGTAGTTAAAGTTATCAAGATAAATATAAACAACATAATCAACGCAATCACATTATACAGTAGATCAGGGGTAGGTAACTTTGATGTTGGTGGAGGCCACAATATGTACCTTACATGTAACACTTACGATCACACACTGGCTGCTGCTGTTGTTGTTGAATGTTTAGCTCAAACCTTGTTGGTCTATCTGAAATTCCAGGTGTATTGGCAGCAGCATACCACCGCTGGCTTGCTTCTGAAGCTAAGCAGGGTTGGTTCTGGTCAGTCCCTGAATGGGAGACCAGATGGTGCTGGAAGTGGTGTTGGAGGGCCAATAGAAGGCACTCTTTCTTCTGGTCTAAAAAATATCCCAATGCCTCAGGGCAGTGATTGCGGACACTGCCCTGTGTAGGGTGCTGTCTTTCAGATGGGACGTTAAATGGGTGTCCTGATCCCATGGCACTTATTGTAAGAGTAGGGGTGTTAACCCTGGTGTCCTGGCTAAATTCCCAATCTGGCCCTCAAACCATCACGGTCACCTAATAATCCCTAGTTTACAATTGTCTCTTTCATCCCCTGTAACTATTCCCCAAGTTGTTGCTGTAAATGAGAATGTGTTCTCAGTCAACTTACCTGGTAAAATAACGATGCAGGTGGCAAACCTTTCGAGGTGTTTGACTGGCCCTTGCGTGGAAACTTTTCCTTTGGCCCCTCATCCTCACTTTCAGTGGCACTGAATATTTGCGTAAGTGTGCCCCTGATGTTAAAAATATAAGGTTATTGAACTCATAAGAACGACCAGTGAAGTAAACATATTTTGGATATTTAGACCATCCACTGAGAAAAGTATATATATTTTTTAAATCATATTTGTTATAGTTGTTATACCTTCCTTTTCTCTTCATATATACGGGGCGGTCATCCTCCTCCTCAGTCTGACAATCAGATCGGACCACAGCCATAGCAAGCTTACGGCGAGCCTCTTCATATGTGTATGTAAGAGAATATTAATGTATTGTGTTTAGATTGCAGATACATGTTGTTGTCTCAGGAGGTTGATGTCAGTTATAAATAGTTGACTGCAAATATAACATTAACTCACCTCTAGTGTACCTGACGTTCAAATCAAACAAACCCAGGTGCTTGATGTTTCACTGCCCTTGTGCACCATTCTGTGGATATATAAGGGGGCCAGTAGCTCATGCCATCCTGGACCCATGATGAAGGCACAACTTCAGTCTCCTTCTTCTCCACAGATATAAAATCCACAACTTGAAACATGCTGTGTAAATTGAGAATGAATATGCTAAATTTATAGTATTGAAAGTGAGACTCTCAAAAGAGGACTAGCTCTGCGAACCAGCCAAACGCAGGCTGTGGTGTTGATTGTAACCGCTGACCCTCACTGACTCCGAATGTCCCACATTTAGCCCACTAGATTGAGTATTTGTGTCGTGGTTATTTTCTAGACATGATTTACTTTTTCAAGCTTGGTCACAAATGGATCTTCCAAACATTCCCCAAGCATACTTCCAAAGTTGTGGCAAAATGGCTTAAGGACAACAAAGTAAAGGTATTGGAATGGCCATCACAAAGCCCTGACCTCAATCCTATAGAACATTTGTGGGCAGAACTGAAAAAGCGTATGTGAGGCCCTAGAAACTCAGTTACACCAGCTCTGTCAGGAGGAATGGGCCAAAATTCACCCAACTTATCGTGGGAAGCATGTGGAAGGCTACCCGAAACGTTTGACCGAAGTTAAACTATTTAAAGGCAATGCTACCAAATACTAATTGAGTGTATGTAAATGTCTGACACACTGGGAATGTGATGAAAAAAATAAAAGCTGAAATAAATCAGTCTCTCTACAATTTTCACATTCATTTCACATTCTTAAAATAAAGCGGTGATCCTAACTGACCTATGACAGGGAAATGTTACTCTGATTAAATGTCAGGAATTGTGAAAGCTGATTTTAAATGTATTTGGCTAAGGTGTATCTAAACTTCCGACTTCAACTGTATATTACGTAATATTTCAATATGATATGAATTATGTAGTGCTCATTACTTTAGACAAATTCATGCACTTAAAAAAGACACATTTGTATTTAGAATAGTTAGAATAGAATACTTTTTATACAGTCATTTACATACTGATGTTACAAAAAAACTGTTTCTCAGCTCTGCCATCCAACCAAAATGCATCAGTAACCCTAACCCTATATATTATGTTTGTAAAATACAATCAAGTATCTGGCAATATCTGTTAGACTACTACTACAATGAAGAAGCAGCATACCCACACATTTGTTTTTAAATGGCAAGAGCACATACTTTAGAAGGATTTCATCTACCTTGACACATTTCAGATTCAAAGACATATCTGACAGAAGGAAGACTCCCAACTGTGATGATTTAACTGGGAAGTCAAAAAAAGTCTGCGACAGAAGTGAACTCATTATATACAGTGGGGCAAAAAAGTATTTAGTCAGCCACCAGATACAAGCCTGGTGCAGGTTTCTGGTGTCCTTTGACAGCTCTTTGGTCTTGGCCATAGTGTAGTTTGGAGTGTGACTGTTTGAGGTTGTGGACAGGTGTCTTTTATACTGATAACAAGTTCAAACAGGTGCCATTAATACAGGTAATGAGTGGAGGACATAGGAGCCTCTTAAAGAATAAGTTACAGGTCTGTGAGAGCCAGAAATATTGTTTGTTTGTAGGTGACCAAATACTTATTTTCCACCATAATTTACAAATAAATTCATTAAAAATCCTACAATGTGATTTTCTGGATTTTATTTCTCATTGTGTCTGTCATAGTTGAAGTGTACCTATGATGAAAATTACAGGCCTCGCTCATCTTTTTAAGTGGGAGAACTTGCACAATTGGTGGCTGACTAAATACTTTTTTGCCCAACTGTACAACATAGAAATATAATTTTGATTAAAGGGGATATCTAACTAAACCTATACTGTCTTTGCTTTGGATGCAATTGTCACCAGTGACAACCTTGATGCAGAATTTGGCTACATATATTTCCTTGTATTTACTTACTGGACAGGTAACATGTTGTGGAATAGGACCATCAATGTGAAAAAAATAATCACTTTAGGTTAAGAAATGTCACTACAACCATCAGAGGTCATATGTTCCAACTCTGATATCCGTGCCACAGGAAAGTGAGGACTTTAAACATTTTTTAAATTTGACCTAAGAAGTTTACAAAAGGAAAACCGAAGATAGTATCAAGGTGACCGTGCTGTTTCACATCATCACTTAGATGTATAAGGCCTTATGCTGCCCCCCCCAAGCAAAAAGGCAGTAACTGCCCATAGAGTGAAATGGAGAAAAATGTCTTCAGAGTTTTTTAATTGTCCAGCCAAATGCATTCTAGGTAGATCATTGGAGATGTAATTATCTGTTGCCTTACTATGAGTACATTTTTTATTCATGTTGACCCTGACATGACCTTTGACCCTTAAACAGCAGTTACTGCCTTCTTTCTTGGCATGATATGTTATAAGTTGCAGGGTAATACCAAAGCAAAGAGCAGTATCTGCCATTTTCATTTGTTAGTTTACTATACCTCTCATGTATGCTATTAATACAAGAGTAGTGCAATGTCTGACAGTGTAACAGAGTTGAAACTGCGTCCTTTGTGTGTCTTCCACTAAGATACCAGTTGCATGTACATCGAGATGTATGTCCTGCATCAGTCACATTACATACTGTGTTTGACAAGTAGCTCATATCTTGTTATAAGAATAAATGTGAAAAGCAGCACTGCAATTGTTTGAATTACATGAAATGATTACCTGTCTTGTAATATATAATGATGGAACATAATAGAAGTATGACGTAGGGTAATACAATTATATAACCCTAATGACCATGAGATGGCTAATAAAAACATTTTATTGGTATTTTTTCAAATTAATAAATAAATAACAGCGTTAAGAATACTTTATATTTCCTATTATATTTCCTATTCTCATATTTCCTACATTGCATGCAGTTGGGGTTGGGGTTGGGGATGATGAATTCAGGTGCTGCATGGCTGTTGTCTTGGCAGGCTTGTGTTCCCATGGCCTCATTCTCCCTGTGCTCCATCTTCAGATGATGACCCTGCACCAAACAGAGCTCGCACTCCTCCTCTCCAAGCTTCACAAAGTTGATGTTCCTTCCCTTTACCGCTTGGGGTAGGTTTCGTAAGCTCAGCTGGCATCTTTGTTCTTCTCCTTGTAGTCATTATGCATGAACCGAATATTGACGTCATTAGATGCGAAGTGGGGCATGCTCTCGTCTGTAGTGGCTGATTTGGGGATGGAACGACTCAATGTGTTGTTCATGTTCAATTTGCTCACTGAAGCTTTCTTTCCCCTCGGATCCTTTGGTGGAATCAGTTTGGTGGTGATAGACTTGCCCATCATCGTGACAATCAGCATGTCATTTTCGGGGTGGAAGCCCAATGTTGTCAGGAAAAACACTTTGCACACCTGTTGTGCGGAACAGCTCTGGTTTGGAAGATGGTACAGAAACGACCTGCTGCGTCGACTGTCAGCGCCAACAGCAATATTTTTCTTAGTGCCACCATGTGGAAGATCCATGTCCTCTTCTCATTTACATTTACATTTAAGTCATTTAGCAGACGCTCTTATCCAGAGCGACTTACAAATTGGTGAATTCACCTTCTGACATCCAGTGGAACAGCCACTTTACAATAGTGCATCTAAATCATTAAGAGGGGGGGGTGAGAAGGATTACTTATCCTATCCTAGGTATTCCTTGAAGAGGTGGGGTTTCAGGTGTCTCCGGAAGGTGGTGATTGACTCCGCTGTCCTGGCTCTGAGGGAGTTTGTTCCACCATTGGGGGGCCAGAGCAGCGAACAGTTTTGACTGGGCTGAGCGGGAACTGTACTTCCTCAGTGGTAGGGAGGCGAGCAGGCCAGAGGTGGATGAACGCAGTGCCCTTGCTTGGGTGTAGGGCCTGATCAGAGCCTGGAGGTACTGCGGTGCTCTGGCCCCCACAGCTCCGTGGCAAGCACCATGGTCTTGTAGCGGATGCGAGCTTCAACTGGAAGCCAGTGGAGAGAGCGGAGGAGCGGGGTGACTTCAGAGAACTTAGGAAGGTTGAACACCAGACGGGCTGCGGCGTTCTGGATGAGTTGTAGGGGGTTTAATGGCACAGGCAGGGAGCCCAGCCAACAGCGAGTTGCAGTAATCCAGACGGGATTAATCCTTCTCACACCCCCTTAAATGATGACAAGTGCCTGGATTAGGACCTGCGCCGACTTCCTGTGTGACGTAGGGTCGTAAACTGCGGATGTTGTAGAGCATGAACCTACAGGAACGGGCCACCGACCATGATGTTGGTTGAGAACACAGGGTGTTGTCCAGGATCACGCCAAGGTTCTTAGCGCTCTGGGAGGAGGACACAATGGAGTTGTCAACCGTGATGGCGAGATCATGGAACGGGCAGTCCTTCCCCGGGAGGAAGAGCAGCTCCGCTTGCCGAGGTTCAGCTTGAGGTGGTGATCCGTCATCCACACTGATATGTCTGCCAGACATGCAGAGATGCGATTCGACACCTGGTCATCAGAAGGGGGAAAGGAGAAGATTAATTGTGTGTCGTCTGCATAGCAATGATAGGAGAGACCATGTGAGGTTATGACAGAGCCAAGTGACTTGGTGTATAGCGAGAATAGGAGAGGGCCTAGAACAGAGCCCTGGGGGACACCAGTGGTGAGAGCGCGTGGCGGCCTCATTCTCCCTGTGCTCCAGAGACAGATTCTCGCCACGCCACCTGGTAGGAGCGACCTGTCAGGTAGGACGCTCTCAAGTCGTGGGCCGATTTGGAGATGCCCAACTCGGAGAGGGTGGAGAGGAGGATCTGATGGTTCACAGTATCGAAGGCAGCCGATAGGTCTTTCCCCTGAGAGCAGAGGAGAGAATTAGTTTGGTGGGAGCGCCTTGATACAGAGAAGAGCAGTCTCAGTTGAATGACTAGTCTTGAAACCTGACTGATTTGGATCAAGAAGGTCATTCTGAGAGAGATAGCGGGAGAGCTGGAGTTGCAATGAGGTTAGTGGAAGAACAGCATCTAGTAAAGATGAGGTCGAGCGTATTGCCTGCCTTGTGAGTAGGGGGGGGAAGGTGAGAGGGTGAGGTCAAAAGAGGAGAGGAGTGGAAAGAAGGAGGCAGAGAGGAATGAGTCAAAGGTAGACGTGGGGAGGTTCTCCTTATACTTCATCTCCAAATACTTTCCCCATATTTCCTTTTGCCTAACCTCTGAAATATTCTGAGCACATCGTCTCTTGCATTTGGTAAGACATGGCATACCCATTGGTGAAATCTTGGATTTCTTGTTTGATAGGTTGTCTGGAGTTGTGTCCACGGGCTCAGCTGCCACTTGTACTGGAACATCCAACTCTGAAGGTCATCATCATCATTGGCAATTGATTTCTCATCTGATAGACTGATGTCTAAGGAGTCAGAGACCACCGAATGGTTCTCTATTTATTCAAATAGTGTTGACACTGACTTCAGCTAAAGAGGGTAGATCAGGAATCTTTGTTGGAATGTGGCTCTCAAACTCAACTGAAATAAATAAAGCAAATAATCAGGGACATGCATCCTAATGATTCTAATCTGTCATGGATGATAAAAATTAATCCTGACATTTTGTGGTGTGCAAACATATGATCACAATCCTTTTCAGTTAATCAATGTTGATTTTTTCTTGTGCAAACATTATCATAATAATTTTCACTGTCATAACTAAGTTCATCTATTAATTTCATACCTGCTCCTCAAAATGCTCTTAAATGTTCATCTTTATTTACAAATACCAAAAATTGCATGGATGGACATTGACAGGAATAAAACCTAGTATTGACGTGGTTGTACTGTCCTAATACACTCTCACATGGCAACTTTGATCTGCATAGATACTTTTCATCTAGACCGCAGGGATTGGTGGAAGTCATGCAAAACTGTTTTTCTGCATTCATGTAAAGATGGCACTGAAGCAGACCCATTGAGCACACATTTGGCATGTCAAAGCTTGTTGTACTAATTACATATGCCACCAACAAAGGTGATGGATACAATTTGGGATTTTAACTTTCCTGACCGGGACAGTCATGCAATACTGGAATATAAAAGAAAGCCAGAAACCCTGAACATGTGAGTAGAGATATTATTGAGCTAGCAATGCTGTGTGTGTGCTCATCCGGAAAACAAGTGTGCGTGGCTTTTGACAATTCTGTATGGGGTGCACGTCCAACTGACCGTCAGCTGGCTAGAGATCGTGTGTGTGGTGTAACGTTACGGATTCAAATAACCCATTGAATGTCAGAATACAACTAAAAGGAAAATATTAAATCCAGGTATATTAGATTGAAGCTAGTATAAACTGCTGATCGTCTCTTATGGGAACATGTAGCACAAATCTATTGCTTCATGCTAATGCTAGCTAGGTAGGTTTTGACGTTTTGGCTAGGTGGCTGTTACTGGCTAGAAATTGTGTGTATGGTGTACTGATTCAAAGAAACCATCAGATGAAATTTCAGAATATAATTCATTATATGGGTAATAGATTGAAGTTAGCATCAATTGCAGATCTCTTACGAGAGTAGGCAGCATTGTTAGTCTATGCTCGCTAGCTAGTTAGCTAGCTTAGCTTGCTAGCTAATTCATTTTGATGTCAGATCTACTTAGCTAGCTAGTGCTTAGCAGTGTCTGGATGTCGGCGTTTCAGAGCAAGTTCAACCATCATTTCCCCCCGGGAATGCTGTGCCACGGTGTTGTATCCCTAGATTAGCAATGTATGTATGTGTAGCTGTCAGTCAGTGTCATACAGGTTCGATTGCATCACTATCAGTAGAAAAGGATAAGATGCAAAGGTAAAACGCAGTAACTGCAGCCAGGGGCAGGTTGAAACCAAGCTAAAAGACAGTAAGTTCAGTTACTGCCATTTACCTTGGTTTCACAGTAACTTTTTGCAGTTACTGCTAATATGACCCCCATTGTCTCCAAAACACAATACAGTAGAGGCAGGATACTTGTCCACATGATTAAGCATGCATTTAATGTAACAAAAATGACAACTCACTTTTCCACCAAATGAGCAGTTACTGCCTTTTTGCTTGGGAGGGCAGTATGTATAAGGACATACACATTGTATACCAAATTCTTATCCGCATAGAGCTGGCAAAGTGCTCTACAAAAGACACCAGCAAAGTCTTTAGCAGTCACACATCTGAACACATAGGAAATGACAAGCAAGATTTGATATTGCAACTGAAAGGAGCACGAAATTACTGTACACCGGTGCACTCAAAACATTAGCCTTCCACCTGTGTCTTTCAGAAACAGCCCTAAGCTTTCTTGTAAACTCAGAGGGAGTATAGCTTTTTAGAGAAAGTAGATTCTGAGACTTTACCTTGAAAATGCAAACCATATGCTGTACATTTATCACACCCAGCGTAGCCCATGTGTGACTTGATGCCTTTGATGAAAGCCTGTGCAGGGACATCACACATCACACATACTGAACTAATTGTAATGAACAGTTGTTTCCTTTTAAACATGAAGTCAGAGTGTAATTGTTTTGCTTCTTCCACTAAATCTTTTAGATACACTGCCAATGAATTTGGTTTCTTAATGTTAAATCCTTGCATTAGTCCCAGTATGGGCCACAGCTGCATTGAATAACTTTTGAAAAGAGGAAGCCCATCAAAATTGAGTTGTAATTTCAACATGTACCTATTTGGGAGTTTCTTCCAAAGTTCAAGCGTCTCAAGATAGAGAATACCAAAGTTTTTAAAAAAGTGCCACCAGCAACCCTGTTAACTCTTTAGCCTGTTGGTATTGAGGAGGGTCCTTGCATCTTTTGGCAAGGTTGGATGATGGAACCTCAGAATTGAAAGCAGTGCTGTTAACGCAACTAATGTTATTCCATATTCAAGAACCCAATTTACCAAGTAGCCTTTGAAACGGTCCGGTGGACTTTCAACCTCATCGTCAACCATCTCCTCAGCATCATCAACCTCACCCTGACCTCCACCTTCTACACCTGCAGTGTCCATTAACTTATCCACAAACAGTTCATCCTCAAAATCCTGACCACTAAACAACGTTTCCTCAGCTACCTCTTTGGACATATAAAATGTCTGAGGAACAGCATTATTTTCAACATGAAGTGTAGACTGCTCTTGTTGGATAGAGGTCAGAAATATTGATACGTTTGCACTATACCTTCACCGGATGTTTGAAATCTCACTATACTCTGAAAATTTCTCAGTCATTTCTGACAAACGTCAGCTCTAAAACACACATTGATGAACTGAATTACTAAAGGAAAGAGACTTGCATTCATTCTTAGGAACCTTAATCACCTTTGTTGGCTGAATAGCTGGCTGGCTACAGGAGGAACAACTGGGGCTATTAGCTGGCAGGTTAGAGAGACAGAGCAGAGACTTTTAGGTGTCAAGGTGACTGAATTTACTTCTTATGGCTGCAGGGGCAGTATTAAGTAGCTTGGATGAAAGGTGCTCAAATCAAACGGCCTGCTCCTCAGTCATAGTTGCTGATATTTGCATATTATTATTATTATTAGATAGAAAACACTGAAGATTCTAAAACTGTTTGAATGATGTCTGAGTATTACAGAACTCATATTGGCAGGCAAAATCCTGAGTTGAAATCAAAACAGGAAGTTAGAAATCTGAGCTTGTATGTATTCACCAGAGTCCCCAATGAAATCCCCTTGAGATATGAATGATGTTGCACTGCCTAGCGGTTCCACTAGATGTCAACCATCAATAGAAATTATAATGAGACTTCTATATTGTTGTGAGAGTGAATGAGAGCAGAATATTTCAGATGTCCATCATGCAGCCATTTTGTGATCCCACTTTTTCCTCTGGTAGTCACTTGCGTTCCATTGCTCACGAAGAGAAGAAAGAATATTCTGGTTGGAACTTTATTGAAGCTATATGCTAAAAATCTAATGATTGATTCTGTAATTAGTTTGAAATGTTTCTTCGACCGGTAATATCACTTTCTGAAGTTTTGGTCCAATATAACGCTGACCAGAGTTAGCGTTTGGATATATATACCAAATGCCTAACAAAAGAAGGTATTTGGACATAAATAACGGACATTTTTGAACATAACAAACATTTATTGTGGACCTGGGATTCCTGGAGTGCTTTCTGATGTAGACCATCAAAGGTAAGGGAATATTGATCATGTAATTTCTTGTTTATGTTGATGCCATCTTTGCGGCTATGGTATTTTTACTTTTGAGCGCAGTCTCAGATCATTACATGCGTTTCTTTTTCCGTAAAGTTTTTTTGAAATCTGACACAGCGGTTGCATTAAGGAAAGGTATATTTATAATTCCATGTGTATAACATGTATTATCATCTACAATTATGATGAGTATTTCTGTTGAATGACGGGGCTATGCAAAATCACTTGATGTTTTTGGAACTAGTGAATCTAACACGCCAATGTGAACTCACTTTTTTATATAAATATGAACTTTATCAAACAAAGCATGCATGTATTGTGTAACATGAAGTCCTATGAGTGTCATCTGATGAAGATAATTCAAGGTTAGTTATTAATTTTATTTTTATTTCTGGTTATTATGAATGCTATATTTAGCTGGAAAATGGCTGTGCTTATTGTGGATTGGTGGAGACCGAACAATCGTGGGTGGTGCTTTCGCTGAAAAGCCTATTTGAAATCAGACACTTTGGTGGGATTAACAACAAGAAAAGCTTTAAAATGACATAAGACATGTTTTAGGAATTGTAATTATGAGATTTCTGTGGTTTGAGTTTGGCGCCCTCTATTTTCACTGGTAGTTGTCATATCGATCCCGGTATCGGGATTGCAGCCATAAAAGGTTTTAACATTTAAGTGTTCCCTGTTCCCTGACATTTTCAGGGAACACTCAACTTGATTAATCAGAAGGGGTTTGTTCGCAGTTTGCTGTAAGTTAACAGCACAATCTGATTTCTGATTATGAAACTGGCCTAAATGTGTTAGAAATCCCTTAACGTTAGTCGTTGTGTCAACCTGCCTATAAAATAACGTTAGGCTACTGTTAACCTGCTTTTTCATACTGTTAACTTAAGCGGCAGTATAATACATTTAATTCACTTTTCTGCAGAATATTACAAAAATGATCCAGTTACTTAATGACCAAATTGGATAAGAAATATTATTTTCAGTTGAAAGTTTAACGTTATATTGTAAACACAATCACACAACCACAGAAACACATAACATTAAAGCACCCTGATTTCCCAATCATTTTACCAGATCATTTAGCAAACGATACCACAAAACATCATAAATAGCATACCTTTAACGTCAGAACTGTCAAAAAATAACAATAATTAGATGGCCTGCTATTTTGTTTCCATCTTAACAAAAGGTGTAATTATTGTTATTTTGTGACAGTTCTAACGTCACAATACATCCGCACATACCCACATACTGTGCTTTCTATGTTCTGTGTGCTGTGTTTTTATCCCGATCATGTTAAAATTCAAATTGGATTTTGTCGAAAACATTGCCTGGGATCTGAGCACTGTAAGAAAGAATTCTTTCACCACGATTTCAGGATTTTCCCCATTTTCTTTGATACCAGCAAGTACCAGATTCTCTCATAGATCTATTCTGTATGTCAAGTAAGGCTTGTCTTAGAAACATGTTCTCCTTTAAGTTCATTAAAGTCCATTTCCATCTTATTGGCTGTACCTTATTGGCTGTACCTTATTGGCTGACTTTAACAGATCGGTTTCCACCCTTACCATTCCGGGTGGTGAAAAACATAATTTGACTGTGTCCGTCGGAGTTACTTTTTTTGGGGGGGGATTGGATAATATTGGTTGATACATTTCTCTAGCCTTATAATTTGTCATGTGTTGTTAACAACTTCCAGTGAAACTGGAGGGCGCGCAATTCAAATAAATAATCATAAAAATGATGGATAAACATTTTAGGTACATACAAGTGTCTATCGGTTGAAAGCTTAAATTCTTGATAATCTAACTGCAATGTCCGATTTACAGTAGCTATTACAGCGAAAGCATGCCATGCGATTTGAGGACGGCACCCCACAGCAAAATATATTTCCACCGGCACAGATTTCATTAATTTACAAATAGCGATTAAATATTCACTTTTAAATCTTCCTCTGATTTGTCATCCAAAGGGTCCCAGCTATAACATGTAGTGTCGTTTTGTTACATAAAATCCTTCTTTATATCCCAAAAAGTCTGTTTAGTTGGCACCATCGATTTGAGTAATCTACTCGTATAATCAAACTACAATATTTCTTACGGAAACAAGTATGTTCAATAGGAAACCGATTTTTAGCAGGTGCGTCTTGTCTTCATGGCGAGCGCAAACACAAATTTCCAAGACTGTGTCCCTGTACTAAAACTGGTATCTCTTATTCATTTTGGAAGTTACAAGCCTGAAAGCCTGAACATAGACTGCTGACACCCTGTGGAAGCCATATGAATTGCATCCTGGGAGCTAGAATTGAGTATGCCCGTATACTTGCCATTGTAAGAGCATGGTCTCTCTCAAAAACAATTTCAGGTTGGTTTTTCTTTGGATTTACTCCTACCATATCTATTGTGTTATATTCTACTACATTATTTTAACACTTATACACACATCAGTGTTCTTTCCAATGGTACCAATTATATGCTTATCCTGGCTTCGGGGCCTGAGCAACAGGCAGTTTACTTTGGGCACGTCATTCAGGCAGAATTTGAGGAAAAAAGGGGCCTAGCCCTAAAAAGTAATAATTTGTTTCGTGTTGTTATCCAGGTTGAAGGTTATTACCCACGAATGTGGATGGAAGTGCTAATATTTAGTCAAACTTACAGATATTGATATTGAATATTACGTTTTTATCTTGAGGCGATCTGCTCTGCTGTGTTCCTATTATGCAATTGTTTCTAGTCACCACCAGATAGCAGTATATCGCCACAACCTCATGAAAAAACAACTAACGTACTATGAATCACTATGTTATAAGTTCTACTCAATAATACGTGTTTCACTAGTTATATAATACATGAGTGGTAAGTCATTACTGATGATGTTGGCTGATTTCCTTACGTAAACTAACTCATTAAAATCTTTTAAAATGTTGCGTTTATATTTTTTTGCAGTATACATAATAATATTAAATTGTCTTTATATTTCACAAATGTAGGTCCCAACACATAATAATATGAAAGTTAATTCTGACAGTGTGTAACTCTAAAATGTTGTATTCTATACCCATATCAGTTCTGTTCATGTTCTCCAGAGCGTTGGTGACTAACTGCTGCTGGCAACAATTTAATTACGTGTTTTTGCCAACGTTTACTGACACCGGCCATATTCAACGGGTGTTGAATGGTCATAAATTCATCAGTTATTCTGCGCTCTGGCACACTCAGATGAGAGTCTTTTGTTAAGACATGTAGCTAGCTAGCTAGGTAAACAATGAACCATAATTCCAACTCATGACGTGACTACCCTGCATGAATCTGCAGGTAGCTAACCAACCAGGTTAATTTGGGGTATCTCAAATGGCTCTGAGATACAAATAATAAGATAACACATAACGTTAGCTAGAAATGTCAATTAGAAATGTGTAATATCTGAAAATGTAGCTAGCTAGACCATCTTAACCATATACAGCATGGATGGACTCGTCTCCTGTCAGATGCCATGGTTGCCTTTAGTTTGAAGATGTAATCCTGAGATAGATGTTTTCTCCATCTCTTTCGCTCTCATACTCAAATTCCACTGATTTCAAAACTTGGTCCTCCAGAAAGAGGAGAGCAACACTTATGCAGTTTTACTACGTGATACTTTTTTTTTTTAAGCTGAGTTAGTTAGACAGTATTACCTATTCATACCGACCTTCTCAAAGAGACAGAAGCGTGCTGTATGGCAGACCAATCCAAACTCATCTCTCAGCATGTCCAGCCCACTAATTATCTCAGACAATCATGGCTAGCGTTAAGGTTGCTGACTTTTTCTGTGGCTAAAACAACTAGATTGGTAACTTAACAATTTATTCATATTTACAGATGACATACAAGTTTGTTATCAAGGCACATGAAAGTTCACATGTTCGAGAAAGCATTTCTGCCAAAAAATGTATTTTGATTTAAAAGAGTTTACATTCAAACGGCTCTCCTGTGAAGTAGTGGTATACGCCTAGTTTCCTGTAACGGGTCACATATGAAGAAAATGTATTTCAGAAGAAGGGAATATAAATAAACTGGCTATGCGCCATGCCATAGGATGTAGGCTAGTTAATTTAGCAGACAAGATATGATTAAGTCCCATGCCATTATTTTATGTTATTCTCAATTTAATCTCGTCTTTACTAGTATGTACAATTATTAAATAGGCAGGAACAGGAGCTGGGGGGAAATGATGGCATCCGTATGCACTCGAGGCTTCTTTCTCTGGTTCATTTTTTAATACGGTTTTATAGCAGAGCATGTGCTTAATGTTAGCAGCTGAGAAATAAATATAGTAGCAGCTGCCATCCTCTTCTTAATTGCAGCCATCAAAACTCTGCTTTCACACGGCATAAAGAAATATCTGGCATATAGAAATGTCTGGGCTTATAAGAACACACTTATTTCACAACATGCATCAACCACTATTTGAGGATCATGCAGCCTCTAGCTGCGCGACAGGTGATATTCCACACAGGTGATATTTCACTCAAACTCTGTATGGCATGGGCTTTCCAACCCTGGTCCTGCAGCTACCCAGTGCTTAATTTGTGAAACCAAGTGAAATCTGTTCGGGAACATGGATAGTAGCATGTTTTCACAATGAAACATATGTCATTAGACTGTTGACAGCCCCTCTCGCTGCACACTCCAGAGGAGAGCGAGGAGATGAAAACGCACAGTGGTGAGATATTCTAGGTAATTTGGCAGCCTATTAATTATGAAAAGGTAAAATATGCCCTATTACTTGGCTATTCAAAATCAAATTCATACAAATTCACTATAATTGTAACTCTGTAAGCACAATCAATGCACCAACAGCATTGCCGAGGCCTATACATACTTTCCCAGACTCATGGATAGGATGTTTGGAGTGTAGCATAATGTAACCAGTCCATCCAGTATGCATAATAATGTTTGATTTAAGTAAAGACATCTCAAAACTGTGCTTATTAAAATGCTTTTCTGCCGTGCGTAATAGGTCTATGCGGTAGGTTTTACGCACTGAATTGTGTAATGCCACAATTATTATTTGAATAATATTTTTTTTTCCGGGCTGGGCACATATATAAACTCAGCAAAAAAAGAAACATCCTCTCACTGTCAACTGCATTTATTTTCAGCAAACTTAACATGTGTAAATATGTGTATGAACATAACAAGATTCAACAACTGAGACAAACTGAACAAGTTCCACAGACATGTGACTAACAGAAAATGGAATAATGTGTCCCTGAACAAAGGGGGGGGTCAAAATCAATATGTATCTGGTGTGGCTACCAGCTGCATTAAGTACTGCAGTGCATCTCCTCCTCATGGACTGCATGTGTTGTTTACACGTGGTCTGCCATTGAAAGGACAATCAGCTGTCCGCCCTGTCTCCCTGTAGCGCTGTTGTAGGCTTTTCACAGTACGGACATTGCAATTTATTGCACTGGCCACATCTACAGTCCTCATGCCTCCTTCTTCTGCAGCATGCCTAAGGCATCTTTCTTTTGGTGTTTTTCAGAGTCAGTAGAGGCCTCTTTTGAACTGAGGACCACACTCCAGTACAGTTGGTGGTGGTAATGCACCATAAAGTTGGTTGTCAACCCCCATATAAAGTCCAAAGAAGAAGCCTTAATGCACTATAGTGAACATCTGTCAGAAGCTCTAACGGGGCAGTCCCGTTAGTTCTCTTATATACTGCAGACAAATCATATTTGCATGATATAGCTTATTCATAATTGATTAATCATTAACGTTTGCGTCATTCATGTGACCGACCAATACTGGGTCATGCATGTTACAGACCAATACCTCAGACTTCTTCTCTCTAAGCTCCCTTTCTCTAAACAAGGTTCTGGGTGTGAGGATTCATTCATTCAGTCACTTGCATGAACACAGAAATTTGTTTTATAGAAAAGCACAAACATAGAACATAGAAATTGGTAAATAGAAAACCACCAACATAACATTTTCCAACTCTGTTAGGGTGAGTAAAATGGACAGAGTGGGGTGTTCTCTCATTTCTGTCTGGAAGTAAGCTAGCCAATGTTAGCCAGTTAGCTTGGGTGCTTGACTGCCGTTGTGAGGTCAGCACGTTCTGTTCAACCCTACTCATCAGCCAGAGAGTCCCAGTGTGTGAAACACTCTGAATTTACACTAATGGTCAAAAGTTTTAGAACACCTACTCATTCTAGGGGTTTTCTTTATTTGTACTATTTTGTACATTGTAGAATGATAGTGAAGACAAACTATGAAATAACATGTAGTAACCAAAAAAAGTGTTGAACAAATCAAATTATATTTTAATTTGAGATTCTTCAAATAGCCACCCTTGCCTTGATGACAGCTTTGCACACCCTTGGTATTCTCTTAACCAGCTTCACCTGAAATGATTTTCCAACAGTCTTAAAGGAGTTCCCACATGTCCGCTTCATCCCAAACCATCTCAATTTGGTTGAGCTCTGGGGATTGTGGAGGCCAGGTCATCTGATGCAGCACTTTATCACTCTCCTTCATGGTCAAATATCCCTTACACAGCCTGGAGATGTGTTGGGTCATTGTCTTGTTGAAAAACAAATGGTAGTCCCACTACCCCAAACCAGATGGGATGGCGTATCGCTGCATTATGTTGTGGTAGCCATGCTGGTTAAGTGTGCCTTGAATTCTAAATAAATCGCTGACAGTGTCACCAGCAAAGCACCCCCACACAATAACACCTCCTCCTCCATGCTTTATGGTGGAAAAAACACATGCAGAGATCATCCGTTCACCCACACCATGTCTCACAAAGTCAAGGCGGTTGGAACCAAGCATCACCAATTTGGACTCCAGACCAAAGGGCAAATTTCCAACGGTCTAATGTCCATTGCTCGTGTTTCTTGGCCCAAGCAAGTCTTTTATTCACATTGGTGTGCTTTAGTAGTGGTTTCTTTGCAGCAATTTGACCATGAAGGTCTGATTCACACAGTCTCTGAACAGCTGATGTTGAGATGTCTGTTACTTGAACTCTGAAGCAATTGTTTGGGCTGCAATGTCTGAGTCTAACTCTAATGAACTTATCCTCTGCAGCAGAGGTAACTCTGATCTTCCTCTGTTTGCAATCCCAATGTTCATTGTTACACAATGTTACACAATTGTTACACAATTTCTTTCACAGTAACACTGACTCCGAATGGGAGCCCCCAGTGCCACGGTGTCCATCCCCCACTGAAGCTGGTTCATCCAGCCGGACACCTGTTGTCTCCGGCTCCACACCTCCCGGGCCATCTAGAGGTGTGAAGGCACTGACAAAGAAGAGGAGGAGGGGAAGTGTGCCACCTGCTAACGAAGGGACAGAAGGGCGTTGGCACACTGTCCTAGAAGATGATGTGGAGCCACCTCAACCAACATTTAGGCCGAAAAGGAAGCTAGGACCTCAGGTGAACAGGTGAACATGGCCGCAACTTAGAGCCCCCTTCAACTTTTTCAGCTGTTTTTCATCCAATCCGTGGTCGATTCGCTCGTGTGTAACATGAATAAGTATGGGGAGAAGCAAGCAGGCAAAAAGGTAGCATGGAAGCCCAAATCCATGTCAGACTTTTTCTGCTACCTTTCACTGGTTGTCTACATGGGGGTGGTGAAGCTGAAAAGCCTGAGGGACTAAACATCATCTCTACCAACTGCCTTTCCCCATGACTGTTATGTCCTGCAAAAGGTTTTTGGTTCTCTCACAGGCGCTTCACAACAGTGACCCAAAGGTTGATGAAGCGAATGACAAGAAGAGGCACAGCAACGTTTGACTGTGCAAAATAAAACCTCTCTACTACAGCATTGTTGAGGCCTGCAAAACCTACTTTCAGCCAGCCCAGAAAGTGTCAATAGATGAGAGGATGGTAGCCTCAAAGGCCAGAATTGGCCTCAAGCAATACATGAGGAACAAACCAACCAAGCGGGGTTACAAGCTGTTTGTGTTGGCTGATTCTGTGTGTGCCTACACATGCAATTTTTTTGTCTGAGGGGAAGAGCAGTTTTGCTACCGGTAAGGGACTTAGCTATGACTTTGTAATGGAGTTATTGGATTTTCAACTGCTAGGGAAGGGCTACAAACTGTTTGTGGATAACTTCTACACAAGCCCTACCCTGTTTGCAGACCTTAGGAAGCTGGACGTGTGGGCCAACAGGGTGGGCTTTCCGAAGACTAAGGTGAACGACATGCCTAAGCGGGCTGAGCGGGGGACCATGCGATGGATCCGTGAAGATGGCCTGCTGTTTGCAAAGTGGATGGATACCAGAGAGGTGGTGATGTGCACAACAATCCACAAGTCCTTCAGTGAGGATCATGTCGTCAGACGTGTGAAGGACGGCGCCGGGGCATGGACCCCCAAAAATGTCCCCATTCCAACTGCAGTAAAGGACTACAACAAGAGCATGGGAGGTGTGGACCTATCAGATGCGCTGATAGGCTATTACAATGTTCTCCATAAGACGATGAAATGGTACAAGACCTTCTATCATTTCATCTACATTGCTGTGGTGAATGCATTCATCCTACACAAGGAAATGGCTAAGAGCTGTGGAAAGCCCTTCCTCTCACAGAAAACCTACAGAGAGTTGCTCATCAAGGAGCTTGCTGACTACAGCACCACGTTCTACCTACTCTACCTCTGTCCCTTCTGCTCCTGCCACAAGTGTTCATCTGCCCAAATGTAGTTCTGCAGGCATGGATGTGCCTAAGGGCCAAAAGGGCACAGCATGGAGGCATGGCTGAGTTTGCAAGATGAAGTCCCCCCATCACCTGCACCACATGCTTGGTGACCCTCTGCTTTACAGCAGAAAGAGACTGCTATTCCACCTGGCATCAGCAGTACAATATTGTGTAGAGCTTTGGCAAAGTGGATGGGGTTACATCCTTCCTGTTTGGCCCTGTCCGGGGGTCTCATCGGATGGGGCCACCATGTCTCCTAACCCCTCCTGTCTCAGCCTCCAGTATTTATGCTGCAGTAGGTGTTGGGGGGCTAGGGTCAGTTTGTTATATCTGTAGTACTTCTCCTGTCTTATCTGGTGTCCTGTATGAATTTAAGTATGTTCTCTCTAATTCTCTCTCTCTCTTGGAGGACCTAAGCCCTAGGACCATTTGTGAGGACTACCTGGCATGATGACTCATTGCTGTCCCCAGTCCACCTGGCCTTGCTGCTGTTCCAGTTTCAACTGTTCTGCCTGCGGCTATGGAACCCTAAACTGTTCATATTTACTCTTGAGGTGTTGTCCTGTTGCACCTTCTACAACTATTATAATTATTAGTGTTTGACCCTGCTGGTTATCTATGAACGTTTGAAAATCTCTGCCATGTTCTGTTATAATCTCCACCCGGCACAGCCAGAAGAGGACTGGCCACCCCTCATAGCCTGGTTCCTCTCTAGGTTTCTTCCTAGGTTTTGGCCTTTCTAGGGAGTTTTTCCTAGCCACCGTGCTTCTACACCTGCATTGCTTGCTGTTTGGGGTTTTAGGTTTCTGGGTTTCTGGACAGCACTTTGAGATATTAGCTGATGTATGAAGGTCTATATAAATACATTTGATTTGATAGACGACTGAGGGTCTTCCAAATATTGAAAGTGTGTAAATAGTTACCCATGTTATTTTGTAAATGTATACATTATTCTTTCTTTTTTTTTACATTTTTTTTTCGTGGGGTTGGTTAGAATACCAATTTGGTATTTAGTATATAGTTATTAGTTTCAAAATGTATACCTTCACCAATTGGGCTACTTGTGTGGGACACCTGGGTGACTTCACGATAAATGTCATGTAGCACACTCATTTTGGATGTTATCATTCTGAAACTTTGCACAAGTAATGTTGCTCTCTTGTGTTTTTCACCGAAATTGTCCCCATCATCCTATTTGTTTTATCTTGTTCATTTTAAAGATGATACAACAATAAAAAGAAAATACAATGAAAAAAAAACATGTTTTTATCTAAACCAGATCTATTGTTATATTCTCCTACATTTAATTCACATTTACACAAACTTCAGGGTGTTTTCTTTCAAATGGTACCAAGAATATGCATATCCTTGCTTCTGGTCCTGAGCTACAGGGAGTTAGATTTGGGTATGTCTTCAGGTGGAAATTGAAAGAAGAAGGGGGAGGTAGCTGTAAGAGGATTTATTAACCTGTTATGGCTACAATCCCGATACCGGGATCGATATGACAACTACCAGTGAAAATAGAGGGCGCCAAATTCAAACCATAGAAATCTCATAATTACAATTCCTAAAACATGTCTTATGTCATTTTAAAGCTTTTCTTGTTGTTATTACCACCAAAGTGTCCGATTTCAAATAGGCTTTTCAGCGAAAGCACCACAAACGATTGTTAGGTCTCCACCAAACCACAATAAGCACAGCCATTTTCCAGCAAAATATAGCATTCATAAAAAACAGAAATAAAAATAAAATAACTAACCTTGAATTATCTTCATCAGATGACACTCATAGGACTTCATGTTACACAACACATGCATGTTTTGTTTGATAAAGTTCATATTTATATAAAAAAGTGAGTTCACATTGGTGTGTTAGATTCACTAGTTCCAAAAACACCAAGTGATTTTGCATAGCCTCATCATTCAACAGAAATACTCATCAGAAATGTAGATGATAATACATGTTATACACATGGAATTATAAATATACCTCTCCTTAATGCAACCGCTGTGTCAGATTTCAAAAAAACTTTTCGGAAAAAGAAACGCATGTAATGATCTGAGACGGCGCTCAAAAGTAAAAATACCACAGCCGCAAAGATGGCATCAACATACAAGAAATTACATGATCAATATTCCCTTACCTTTGATTGTCTACATCAGAAAGCACTCCAGGAATCCCAGGTCCACAATAAATATTTGTTTTGTTCGAAAATGTCCGTTATTTATGTCCAAATACCTTCTTTTGTTAGGCGTTTGGTAAACATATCGGACAAAAACTTCAAAAAGTGATATTACCGGTCGAAGAAACATTTCAAACTAATTACAGAATCAATCATTAGGAGGTTTTTAACATATAGCTTCAATAAAGTTCCAACCGGAGAATTCTTTCTTCTCTTCGTGAGCAATGGAACGCAAGTGACTACCATGAGGAAAAAGTGCATCACAAAATGGCTGCTTGATGGACATCTGATATATTCTGCTCTCATTCACTCCCACAACAATATAGAAGCCTCATGATAATTTCTATTGATGGTTGACATCTAGTGGAACCGTTAGGCAGTGCAACATCATTCATATCTCAAGGGGATTTCATTGGGGACTCTGGTGAATACATACAAGCTCAGATTTCTGACTTCCTGTTTTGATTTCAACTCAGGATTTTGCCTGCCAATATGAGTTCTGTAATACTCACAGACATCATTCAAACAGTTTTAGAATCTTCAGTGTTTTCTATCTAATACTAATAATAATATGCAAATATTAGCAACTATGACTGAGGAGCAGGCCGTTTGATATGAGCACCTTTCATCCAAGCTACTTAATACTGCCCCTGCAGCCATAAGAAGTAAATGCAGTCACCTTGACACCTAAAAATCTATGCTCTGTCTCTCTAACCTGCCAGCTAATTGCAGGAGTAGCCCCAGCTCTTCCTCCTGCAGCCAGCCAGCTATTCAGCCAACAAAGGTGATTAAGGTTCCTAAGAATGAATGCAAGTCACTTTCCTTTAGTAATTTAGTTCATCAATGTGTGTTTTAGAGCTGTTTGTGGATGTGTTGATGGACACTGCAGGTGTAGAAGGTGGAGGTCAGGGTGAGGTTGATGATGCTGAGGAGATGGTTGACGATGAGGTTGAAAGTCCACCGGACCGTTTCAAAGGCTACTTGGTGAATTGGGCTCTTGAATATGGAATAACATTAGTTGCGTTAACAGCACTGCTTTCAATTCTGAGGTTCCATCATCCAACCTTGCCAAAAGATGCAAGGACCCTCCTCAATACCAATAGGCTAAAGAGTTAACGGGGTTGCTGGTGGCACTTTTTAAAAAACTTTGGTATTCTCTATCTTGAGACGCTTGAACTTTGGAAGAAACTCCCAAATAGGTACATGTTGAAATTACAACTCAATTTTGATGGGCTTCCTCTTTTCAAAAGTTCAATGCAGCTGTGGCCCATACTGGGACTAATGCAAGGATTTAGCATTAAGAAAACAAATTCATTGGCAGTGTATCTAAAAGATTTAGTGGAAGAAGCAAAACAATTACACTCTGGCTTCATGTTTAAAAGGAAACAACTGTTCAATACAATTAGTTCAGTAATGTGTGATGTCCCTGCACAGACTTTCATCAAAAGCATCAAGTCACACAAGGGCTACGCTGGGTGTGATAAATGAAAATGCAAACCATATGCTGTACAGGGTAAAGTCTCAATCTACTTTCTCTAAAAAGTTATACTCCCTCTGAGAAAGCCCTAGGGCTGTTGCTGAAAGACACAGGTGGAAGGCTACAGAATTCAGACAAATTTTGTTATACACTGGGCCAGTTGTGCTTTACAATGTTTTGAGTGCACCGGTGTACAATCATTTCGTGCTCCTTTCAGTTGCAATATCAAATCTTGCTTGTCATTCCCTATGTGTTCAGATGTGTGACTGCTAAAGACTTTGCTGGTGTCATTTGTAGAGCACTTTGCCAGCTCTATGCGGATAAGAATTTGGTATACAATGTGTATGACATTTTACATACTGCCCTCCCAAGCAAAAAGGCAGTAACTGCTCATTTGGTCGAAAAGTGAGTTGTCATTTTTGTTACATTAAATGCATGCTTAATCATGTGGACAAGTATCCTGCCTCTACTGTATTGTGTTTTGGAGACAATGGGGGTCATATTAGCAGTAACTGCAAAAAGTTGCTGTGAAACCAAGGTAAATGGCAGTAACTGAACTTATTGTCTTTTAGCTTGGTTTCAACCTGCCCTTGGCTGCAGTTACTGCGTTTTACCTTTGCATCTTATCCTTTTATTCTGACAGTGATGCAATCGAATCTGTATGACACTGACTGACAGCTACACATACATACATTGCTAATCTAGGGATACAACACCATGGCACAGCATTCCCGGAGGGAAATGATGGTTGAACTTGCTCTGAAACGTCGACATCCAGACACTGCTAAGCACTAGCTAGCTAAGTAGATCTGACATTAAAATGAATTAGCTAGCAAGCTAAGCTAGCTAACTAGCTAGCGAGCATAGACTAACAATGCTGCCTACTCTCGTAAGAGATCTGCAATTGATGCTATGAATTATATTCTGAAATTTCATCTGATGGTTTCTTTGAATCAGTACACCATACACACGATTTCTAGCCAGTGACAGCCACCTAGCTAAAACTGACGCGCCCCTGCCAATACTTCAAAACCTACCTAGCTAGCATTAGCATGAAGCAATAGATTTGTGCTACATGTTCCCATAAGAAACGATCAACAGTTTATACTAGCTTCAATCTATTATACCTAGAATTAATATAATCCTTATAGTTGTATTCTGACATTCAATGGGTTATTTGAATCCGTAACGTTACACCACACACACGATCTCTAGCCAGCTGACGGTCAGTTGGACGTGCACCCCATACTGAATTGTCAAAAGCCACGCACACTCGTTTTCCGGATGAGCGCACACACAGCATTGCTAGCTCAATAATATCTCTACTCACATGGTTAGGGTTTCTGGCTTTCTTTTATATTCCAGTATTGCATGACTGTCCCGGTCAGGAAAGTTAAAATCCCAAATTGTATCCATCACCTTTGTTGGTGGCATATGTAATTAGTACAACAAGCTTTGACATGCCAAATGTGTGCTCAATGGGTCTGCTTCAGTGCCATCTTTACATGAATGCAGAAAAACAGTTTTGCATGACTTCCACCAATCCCTGCGGTCTAGATGATTAGTATCTATGCTGATCAAAGTTGCCATGTGAGAGTATATTAGGACAGTACAACCACGTCAATACTAGGTTTTATTCCTGTCAATATCCATCCATGCAATTTTTTTGTATTTGTAAATAGATGAAAATTTAAGAGCATTTTTGGGAGCAGGTATGACATGAACTGAGTTATGACAGTGAAAATTATTATAATGTTTGCACAAGATAAAATCAACATTGATTATATCCTATATTATAGAATAACTGAAAATAATTATGATTATATGTTTGCACACCACAAAATGTCAGTATTCATTATTGTCATCCATGACAGATTAGAATCATTAGGATGCATGTCCCTGATTATTTGCTGTTTTTATTTCAGTTGATTTTGAGGGCTACATTCCAACAAAGATTCCTGATCTACCCTCTTTAACTGAAGTCACAGTGTCAACACTATTGGAATAAATAGAGAACCAGTGGGTGGTCTGTGAATCCTTAGACATCAGTCTATCAGATGAGAAATCAATTGCCAATAATGATGATGGCCTTCAGAGTTGGATGTTCCAGTACAAGTGGCAGCTGAGCCCGTGGACACAACTCCAGACAACCTATCAAACAAGAAATCCAAGATTTCACCAATGGGTATGCCATGTGGTCCCAAATGCAAGAGCCAATGTGCTCAAAATATTTCAGAGGTCAGGCAAAAGGAAATATGGGAAAAGTATCGGGAGATGAAGTATAAGGAGAAGAGGACATGGATCTTCCACATGGTGGCACAGCAATCTAAGAAAAATATCGCTGTTGGCGCTGACAGTCGACGCAGCCGGTTGTTTCTGTACCATCTTCCAAACCAGAACGGTTCCAAACAACAGGTGTGCAAAGTGTTTTTCCTGACAACATTGGGCTTCCACCCCAAAAATGACAGGCTGATTGTCACGATGATGGGCAAGTCAATCACCACCAAACTGATTCCACCAAAGGATCCGAGGGGAAAGAAAGCTTCAGAGAGCAAATTGAACATGAATCCAATCCTGCAACACATTGAGTCGTTCCATCCCCAAATCAGCCACTACAGACGAGAGCATGCCCCACTTCGCATCTAATGACGTCAATATTCATGCATAATGACTACAAGGAGAAGAACAAAGATGCCAGCTGCGGTTACGAAACCTACCCCAAGCGGTAAAGGGAAGGAACATCAGCTTTGTGAAGCTTGGAGAGGAGGAGTGCGAGCTCTGTTTGGTGCAGGGTCATCATCTGAAGATGGAGCACAGGGAGAATGAGGTCATGGGAACACAAGCCTGCCAAGACAACAGCCATGCAGCACCTGAATTCATCATCCCCAACCCCAACTGCATGCAATGTAGGAAATATGAGGGCCTGAAGAAGACTGCAGGGCAGACAGAATGATTGGCTTGAGGACTGGTCTGTGAGGAACGTTATGCAAAAAGTCATCATGCTCCCTCGCATGCCAGGTGTGAAAACAGCATTGTTCACAAGAAGAATCATTGCCTATCACGAGACATTCGCCACCATTGGAAAGAAGTCTCAAAAGAGGAAGAAAACAATCTCAGTGGTATGGCATGAAGGAACAGCTGGTTGGAAGGCAGAGGAGATTGCTTTATCTTACGTAACAGCACTGGAGAGGGAGTGAGAGATGTCAAGCATGCAGTGTATTGGGTGAATAACTGCACTTCTCAAAACAAAAACTGGTGCCTCCTAACATCACTGGTGAGCGTTGTCAATGCTGACTTAACTTTGATGGAGGACATCACCATCAGGTTCTTCGAGCCAGGACACACTTTCATGAGTGCAAACAGTTTCCACCATGGCGTGGAACAGGAAATGAATGCTCGACCTGGAGGTGTGGTGTACGACTTCGGGGACTTCCTCCATGTGGTCGCCACTTCCAATGCAAGCAAGGTGCAGGTGGTCGAAATGAAAAAGGAAAACATCCTGGCATGGAAAGCTGGCCATTCCATCGTCAAGCTGAAGAAGGCAGCAGCACCAAAGCTGGCAGAGATGGTTGAGATCCAGTTGAGGTGTGGATCTAGGAGCCTCTTCTACAAAGTCTCCCATGAAAAAAAGGACTTCAAAGAGCTTGACTTCATCATGAAGAAAGTCACTCTAGAGACACCCTTGACACTACGTACACATGATAGAGGGATAGAAGAGTCCAAGATGATGGACATAATCACCAAGATGTATCCTCTGATGCCTGCAAATCGAAGGCAGTTCTGGAATGACTTGGCTGTGAACAGCATTGCTGAGGATGAGGAGTAATATGGAAGAGCACTGAAGAAGTTTTACTTAAAAATGAAATGTAACTATTCAGCATTTTATCAATTGTAGCTCAATGTCATTTGTGTCCTCTTCTGAATAGGAACATGTAAATATGTTTAATGTATTCATAACACTGTTATTTATTTATTAATTAAAAAAATACAAATAAATGTTTTTATTAGGCATCTCATGGTCATTTTATATAATTGTATTACCCTACGTCATACTTCTGTCATGTTCCATCATTAGATATTACAAGATAGGTAATAATTTCATGTAATTCAAACAATTGCAGTGCTGCAAGACATGGGCTACTTGTCAAACACAGTATGCAATGTGACTGATGCAGGACATACATCTCTATGTACATGCAACTGGTATCTTAGTGGAAGACACACAAAGGATGCAGTTTCAACTCTGTTACACTGTCAGACATTGCACTGCTCTTGTATTAATAGCATACATGAGAGGTATAGTAAACTAACAAATGAAAATGGCCGGTACTGCTCTTTGCTTTGGTATTACCCTGCAACTTATAACATATCATGCCAAGGAAGAAGGCAGTAACTGCTGTTTAAGGGTCAAAGGTCATGTCAGAGGTCAAGGTCAACATGAATAAAAAATGTACTCATAGTAAGGCAATAGATAATTACATCTCCAATGATCTACCTAGAATGCATTTGGCTCGACAATTAAAAAACTCTTTTCTCAGTTTCACTCTATGAGCAGTTACTGCCTTTTTGCTTGGGGGGGCAGCATAAGGCCTTATACATCTAAGTGATGATGTGAAACAGCACGGTCACCTTGATACTATCTTCGGTTTTCGTTTTGTAAACTTCTTAGGTCAAATTTAAAAAATGTTTAAAGTCCACACTTTCCTGTGGCACGGATATCAGAGTTGGAACATATGACCTCTGATGGTTGTAGTGACATTTCTTAACCTAAAGTGATTATTTCTTTCACATTGATGGTCCTATTCCACAACATGTTACCTGTCCAGTAAGTAAATACAAGGAAATATATGTAGCCAAATTCAGCATCAAGGTTGTCACTGGTGACAATTGCATCCAAAGCAAAGACAGTATAGGTTTAGTTAGAAATATAATTTTGATTAAAGGGGATATCTATGTTGTACAGTTGGGCAAAAAAGTATTTAGTCAGCAACCAATTGTGCAAGTTCTCCCACTTAAAACGGATGAGACTAGACAACAACATAAGAGGATTCTAAATGAATATCTAAGGGGCTTATGACACACCCTAATTGTAGTGTAACCAAGTAATTTCATCTATGGTAGGCCTACAGTACATCTAAAAATGTTTTTTTTTTTCAATAACGTGACTCTCCGCCAATAATTACATTTAGAAGATTGGAGGATTCTGAATTAAAATCTAAAATCTAAAATCTTTAATATAATTCTCAATTGATTAGTAATAATAATCGCTTTGTTACGATGTTTTGAGATTACGTTTTCATTTAACCTAGAGTGAGCGAGAAAAAGGCAATTCTTGAACAAGGGGTGAGATATTCTCACTAATTTGTGAATGAAGCCAGTTTGTCATTTAGAATTATATATTTCTGGAAAAACCTTACTTGATTACTTAGCAGACATCACTTGCTTATATTCTGTCAACACATATCATTTAAGAATATCATGGAATATAAGTGAACATTTTAGTTTCTCCATGCTTGTCTCAGAGCAGCGCGAAACGGTGCTGAAATAGACGTCCACAGCGGGAAGGCTATATATAACGATATTTTGGAGATTATTTTGTTTATTTTTTGAAACAACAGTGAGCGATTCTAATCTGAATAAAGCCCAAAATATAGCCCTGCTAATAGCCATAATGGCGCTGTACAACGTGACCGTGTGTTTGAAGGAGTATTTTACAGTAACAACAATTTGTTTACCTTCATTAGACAACTTTGTTCCAATATTTCTGTAATTCGCTGATATTTATTTCCATTGTAATTTGTTATGGATCCATAACTCAATAAACATCAGCATTTTGAAAGAGCATTTTTATCATTATTTTATTAACAAAAGCAGTGAAAATAAAAATGTAATTGATTTATTATTAAATTCATAAGAATATTTCGATGGGTACAAATCTATCGTAACTGTCTCTTCATTATTATTTAGAATTCATCAGATTTAGATAACTGTCTCATCCCATGACCCAGCACCTTTAAAAAAAATATGACTCCATTCCCAATAGGCTATTCCAGTGATCATTTGGGAAACACAATGTATTACATAGAAATTGCCTCGCCATTATCTCAAACAAATTATTCTCTCAATTCAACCTAAACAAACTATTAAAACGTTCAGTCATATCTTGAACAAATACTAATAACCGTATCAATCCGGGCAAAACCCATAAATATTTGAATTACAATCAGAATGAATTTTAGTCTATCGATGTCAAGGCTGAGACACAAACCCCAGTCCCCCGCATCGAAGGCAAAAACCTTTCCCCAACACCATTCAAATGAATGAGTTTCCCCGCCAATAACCATATGATTATAATTTTCTGTACTAGCAAACTCCGGCACCGAGACAATTCCCAGAAAACATTACAATTCAAAGGCCCAAGCTTTTCCCCAGCGAGGATTCTCCTTATTCTCCGTTTTAGCGTCTCCAATATCCAACCAGGCTCCCCGGTCGACTGGGAGCCCGTTGGGCGCGACAATGCTTCCCTCTTCTGTCCACTCCTGTATAGTTTTTTCCTTTCTTCTACCAGTCCTTCTCATTCTTTCCAACATTAACTTCTAATGTTGACTTAAGTGTTTTTAATACCTTCTCTACCTCCTGGCTTGCCATTATTTTATCGTATTTTATTAAGTGTTTTTAATACCTTCTCTACCTCCTGGCTTGCCATTATTTTATCGTATTTTATTGAATCCTATAAAGTACTTATTTACCAAAAACCTTTGCTATGTATCAACAAAATTTGGAATCCTCAATTTAAATTAGAAAAATGCACAGTTATTTATCCTCCCTTACTCTTATGCAATATAACCAGGTACTATAACCCTTATAAGGATCTATAAACCTTTCATTCAAACTTGATACCAGATACAACTGAAATATCTAATGTACTACATATGCTTCAGCAACCATCCAATGTAACACAGGTCTTTTTAATTTGTTGGCCTGCAAATTATAGCCGTAGATCATTCACTCTGATACAGCGCGCCCACTTATATCCCAGTGTTACTGCACTCACTCTAAATTTACCTAAAGTAAA
This sequence comes from Oncorhynchus masou masou, assembly GCF_036934945.1. NCBI lineage: Eukaryota > Metazoa > Chordata > Actinopteri > Salmoniformes > Salmonidae > Oncorhynchus > Oncorhynchus masou. The sequence goes on from NC_088233.1 coordinate 47,892,717, forward strand.
TATCCATTTATAGTTGAAAATTTCCTCATGCACACCAGTACACAGCATTCATTGTTACATTGCGATCCTGCTCACACACACACTAGTGAATTCCTTTAACCAATCCGATTCACCGTCATTCAAACAACTGGGTACGCGTTACACCAACCGACCCATTTAGTACATTACATTCGTTTTTATACCATAAGAGCGATCGATCAGTTCAAAATTGCATTTACCACAATGTATTCCTCATGATCCTTTACCAATATAAATTAATAGAATTTGGTTACTTACATCAAACAGGTGTCTCACAAAACTAAATTTGGATAACGCCAATGTGCAGAACTTTAGTTTTTCACAACATGTGTCTGCTTACCTTTTTTAGTTGACCGGTCAGGATTTGTGAGACACACTGTCCGACGACAGTACTGGCCAATCGGCTGGCACACCAATGTCCAGCGAAGTCTTTCACCAGATCACGTCGGGGTCACCAATTGTTAGAGTTGCTTCTGAGTTGAATCTGGTATCAGGATAAATATGACATTGAGTCACCGATTGTATACTATGTATTTTTTATTAGCTAAGCAATAACTGGTAAATGCAATTTTCGTATATACGGGCTCTCTGTCCCACCTCGCAGGGCAAACAGAGAACTAACTTGTTCTTGACAAACATATTATAAATATACTCTGACAGAAATAGTTCCTGCTTCCGAGCCGGCCTGTCAGAGTAGAGACTGGGCGTGGTTTAGACTCACCCAGCCTATCGTTGATTGTTGTCTTACGAGCTGGTACCAGCCCGCGGACGCTCCAGTTGATAGATGTGTCGAGTATCTATGCGCTCATTCCCTAGATACCGTTATCACATACAGTGGGGCAAAAAAGTATTTAGTCAGCCACCAATTGTGCAAGTTCTCCCACTTAAAAAGATGAGAGAGGTCTGTAATTTTCATCATAGGTACACTTCAACTATGACAGACAAAATGAGAAGAAAAAAATCCTGAAAATCACATTGTAGGATTTTTTATGAATTTATTTGCAAATTATGGTGGAAAATAAGTATTTGGTCACCTACAAACAAGCAAGATTTCTGGCTCTCACAGACCTGTAACTTCTTCTTTAAGAGGCTCCTCTGTCCTCCACTCGTTACCTGTATTACTGGCACCTGTTTGAACTTGTTATCAGTATAAAAGACACCTGTCCACAACCTCAAACAGTCACACTCCAAACTCCACTATGGCCAAGACCAAAGAGCTGTCAAAGGACACCAGAAACAAAATTGTAGACCTGCACCAGGCTGAGAAGACTGAATCTGCAATAGGTGAGCAGCTTGGTTTGAAGAAATCAACTGTGGGAGCAATTATTAGGAAATGGAAGACATACAAGACCACTGATAATCTCCCTCGATCTGGGGCTCCACACAAGATCTCACCCCGTGGGGTCAAAATGATCACAAGAATGGTGAGCAAAAATCCCAGAACCACACAGGGGGACCTAGTGAATGACCTGCAGAGAGCTGGGACCAAAGTAACAACGCCTACCATCAGTAACACACTACGCCACCAGGGACTCAAATCTTGCAGTGCCAGACGTGTCCCCCTGCTTAAGCCAGTTCATGTCCAGGCCCGTCTGAAGTTTGCAAGAGAGCATATGGATGATCCAGAAGAAGATTGGAAGAATGTCATATGGTCAGATGAAACCAAAATATAACTTTTTGGTAAAAACTCAACTCGTCGTGTTTGGAGGACAAAGAATGCTGAGTTGCATCCGAAGAACACCATACCTACTGTGAAGCATGGGGGTGGAAACATCATGCTTTGGGGCTGTTTTTCTGCAAAGGCACCAGGACAACTGATCTGTGTAAAGGAAAGAATGAATGGGCCATGTATCGTGAGATTTTGAGTGAAAACCTCCTTCCATCAGCAAGGGCATTGAAGATGAAACGTGGCTGGGTCTTTCAACATGACAATGATCCCAAACACACCACCCGGGCAACGAATGAGTGGCTTCGTAAGAAGCATTTCAAGGTCATGGAGTGGCCTAGCCAGTCTCCAGATCTCAACCCCATAGAAAATCTTTGGAGGGAGTTGAAAGTCAGTGTTGCCCAGCAACAGCCCCAAAACATCACTGCTCTAGAGGAGATCTGCATGGCGGAATGGGCCAAAATACCAGCAACAGTGTGTGAAAACCTTGTTAAGACTTACAGAAAACATTTGACCTCTGTCATTGCCAACAAAGGGTATATAACAAAGTATTGAGATAAACTTTTGTTATTGACCAAATACTTATTTTCCACCATAATTTGCAAATAAATTCATAAAAAATCCAACAATGTGATTTTCTGGATATTTTTAATTTTTTTCATTTTGTGTGTCATAGTTGAAGTGTACATATGATGAAAATTACAGGACTCTCTCATCTTTTTAAGTGGGAGAACTTGCACAATTGGTGGTCGACTAAATACTTTTTTGCCCCACTGTATCTGGTTTCTGTTATTGTTAAGTTTGAGTTCTAACAAAAAACAGTCTGTGGTTTGCTACACTACGTTCTATATGTGTCCGTTTTTATGTTATTCTGTATTTTTCCATCATGAGAAAGGCCCTTGGCCCTGAAACTGTTAATTCAAATCAGCAATGTTGCATAACACATACATACATCTACACAAGCCAACAGCAGATAATATTCAATCACATATATGGTAACGGGCTATAGTGCATAACACAGAATCCTCATAGTGTCTGAGGAAACACCATACACCTGGCGACCTGATCAGCATGCACTACGCCCAGCCTGCCACAGGAGTCGCTAGTGTGGGACGAGACAGGGTGGCGCGTTGCCGGCCAAGCCCTCCCTAACCCGGATGACGCTGGGCCAATTGTGCGCTGTCCCATGAACCTCCCGGTCGCGGCCGCTGTGACAGAGCCTGGGCTTGAACCCAGAGTCTCTGGTGGCACAACTAGCACTGCATCTTAGACCAATATGCGCCACCTGGGAGGCCCCTTGGTTGCGCACATTTGTACGGAATGGGGTTAGCTTATGTTACTGCAAATTGAATGTACAATTGTGTAAGCTTGCCTTGCAATGCAGCTGAAGTAACATAGCTAGCTAACTATTTACTTTCTTATTGTGTACTGAAGGATAAAAAATAACTGTATGCCTATGGATGTGTAGCCTGTCTGTGCATGGACCCTAAAACGTTAGATTGGTATGAATATTAGTTCAGAACCTATGAACCTCAGCTATCATAGTTGTATCAACTTCCAAGTCTGAATGGAATTAATGAAGCCTGTTGAAAGAGTAAAATATAATAACTTTATTGTGCCAAGGATGCTACATGTACTGTAGTTATTACCACGCATGAGATTCCCACATTTGTAACCCGTACATTGATTATATTCACTGATCATGAAATCTTCCCTGGCAAGTAAATGTGCGGTTCAGGTATGAGAGTCTGAGACATTATTTTTCAGCCAAATCAAACTCCATTATTTGAATGATGCTGTGTCTGCATGTATGTATTACAAATATACACTTCAACAGTGTTTACTGCTCCTGGGACATCAATGATTACACATTGTAGCTATGCAATAGACTAGAAACATGATTGATTTGTAATTCATATATACAGAAAAAAAACTATGCATATATAACTCCCTTCATCTGCGGACACAGGATAGTATTTCAATGAGATACTTAATTTCAACTAGTGGAAAATGTGAAACGCTTTAATTAAAGAATTTCATTATCCAGGTGTTATAAATACATATGCATTATAATTATGGTAATTGTAATATATTATAAATACAAGTTCAATCTGTACTTCAATGCACATATGGTGTGCATTATAAAACGAGGTGGGGAGAGAGGTGTAGAAGACAAAGGGAAAGTACAGTGCTACCCTAATATTCTCTCAGTTCATCACAATTGCGGTGTCGCCGAACCAGCCTTGGGTCCCCAGTTTGCCCGAAGGTTCTTTTAAGAGCGGGTGAGGTGGCGATGACAGGACTGGCTTCCTCTCTCACATCAAAACATACCTGCAGACGAGTGACAGATGGATGGAGAGAGAGCCTTGTTTTTTTTATTCTATCATGGTCAGTCATCTTAAATCAGGAGGTGAAATGCAAAACTGACCTTGGATCATTAACTCTGGGACTACTACATCTCTGTCTGTATTTCAATGAAAAGCATCTCTTTAATAATTCTTCCTGTTGACCCGACAAAGTGACATCTCTCCTATGATCATGCTGTGCCCTCTATCAGCCAGTTCTGATGCGGGAGGGGTTCACCAAAACAGCAGATATAACCTAGAGGATTTTGGGAGAAGGGGGAGAGGGATGAAGTGAAGAAGAGAGACTGTTATTGTGTGGTCTCATGTGGTGTCCACACTAAGTGGCCACAGAGTACTTTATGTTGAAAAACAGAAACAATAGAAGATACCGTATGTGACGCAGACACCTATTGTAGTGTACCTGAAACATTTAAATATAGAGGGCTTGTAACGGCCGTTGGTGGAAGAAGGTGAGGACCAAAGCGCAGCGTGGTACGTGTTCGTCATTTAATAAATTGAACTGAACACTAAATACAAAGTAACAAAAAGAACAACAGCAACAGCTCCGTCAGGTACAAAACAGAAAGCAACTACCCACAAAACCCATGTGGGCAAAAGCTACCTAAGTATGGTTCCCAATCAGAGACAACAATAGACAGCTGTCCCTGATTGAGAACCATACCCGGCCAAAAACAAATTTATACAAAAACATAGAAAAAGGAACATAGAATGCCCACCCTAGTCACATTCTGGCCTAACCAAAATAGAGAATAAAAGCCTCTCTATGGCCAGGATGTGACAGGGCTATGTGTTTGGTTATTGCAAGGCTAACCTCCAGGGAAATCATGACTTGGCAGCAACAGATAGTCCAGTGAAAATGACTGTGTTTATGTGGTGTAAATCTGAAAATTAGCAGCTGACATCTTAAGGGTTTAAGGGTTTTAAAGTTTTTTTTCCATGTACAACAAAACAGGCAGAGATGGAGAAAAAGAACACAGAACAGTTTAATTACCTCTGGTTATGGACACAATAAAGCCAGCAATAAAGCTTCCACAGCCTGTTCCTCACACAGTGAACATCTGGCAATATCTACATTTTTGACCCCTTGATCAGCTCGCTCTCTGAATGTAAAGAAAACAGCTTATTTTTTATAGATATGAAAACAATAACTGTTATATGACCTTTCAATCTAAAGCAGCAGATGTCATTTTTAGGATATGTCAATACAGCCCAGTGCTGCTTACCTGAGAGGCCATCTTCTTAGGTGTCCGCTTTGACTTCCCTAGTGTTGGAAAAAAGTTGCTTTCAGAACAATTATTTTTGATTGAAAATAATAAAGGTTTTGCTCTCGACAAAAAGACACAAACGCACCTCCATAGCATATAACAATTTGCCTGTGAATAACCACACCTTCATATAAATGTGCTACTGTATGCAGAATTCTTGAGCCACAACCAAAGATCCTGCCATATCCTGCCAGCATGCCCACAAGCGAGCCACTGAGAATGATGACGCATGGAAGAGGGAAAGGAATGAGCTGGGAACAGCAATTTGTTGCAAGTTGGGGGGAGGGCTAATAGCTGAACAATAGACTATTCAACCTTTACTAAAGAATAGTCTAATAGCCGAGCTAGGTGTAAACCCCCCTATCACAGACCAGTTGCTGGTTGGAATGAAAGCTTGTACCCACCCAGAGATGTGAGTTGCTGGTTGGAATGAAAGCTTGTACCCACCCAGAGATGTGAGTTGCTGGTTGGAATGAAAGCTTGTACCCACCCAGAGATGTGAGTTGCTGGTTGGAATGAAAGCTTGTACCCACCCTGGCCCCCCAGATCAAACTGGAAACCACTGCTTTAAAGTTACTTGTTTTCATAAGTTACCCATTTCATCAAGCTGTAGTTTTTGCTTTACCATGGAGCCTCATTCTGTAAGATGTAAAAAATGTTTTACCCTAAATTAATTTCCATAACCTACTATTGTTCATTCAGTGGTATCGAGTCTTCTCCATGGGTAACACTTTTGGGCACTTTTGCAAAACATAAATTCATAGAAAGTATAAAGAAACTAGCCTAGATGTTTGAACATGTAAAACAATTACACAGACAGACACTTTAATTTGAGTTATTAACAATTGTATGAAATCTATTTTGTTATAATATTTCATATGCATGCAGGCAGTTGTGTGTGTGTGTGTGTGTGCTTACAGGACTGTAAACAGAACATAATGACATAATGACTACATTACATTTTACTTTATTTGCAATTTTTTCAAGGACACCATGGAGCCTCTCTGTGTGGGATTCTAGGTGTGGCATCATCCCTTTCACTCTCCCTAACCTTAAGGGTGTACATTCTGTCGGCTCCATGTGTGCGCTTGGTGGTGGAGATGCTGGGGCTGTCTGCATCAGCTGATGCTTCGTTGTGCTGCACTGTGGTAGATGGAGTGACATGGGGAGGGTTTGCTGGGATCTGCCTGGGGGGGAGAGCCGGGAGGGGGCTGGTTTACCTCTGTTGCTGCTGAGACGAGGGGACTACATTGCACGAGGCAATCAGGACAGGTGGTGAAATAGAGGCCCTTTCCCCAATTGCCTCGTGCATTCGTTTTAACCAGGTCTCAGCATTGGCCTCTGCCTGTTTTGTCCCTATTACAGTAGGGGGGGGGGGGGGGGTGGGGTGGGGGGGGTTCAAGCCCCATCATGGGGGTCAATAACGAGAAAATATCAATATGATATTGTTTGAGCAAATTTTTCAAGTTGGCATGCATAACATTTTAAGTTTTAACATTGTAACTTTCTGTGGAAATCATAGTTAGTTTCTGTGTTTTATTAATTGAACCAATATTAGAGAACAAAAGTTTAGAAGATAAAAAACAATAACGTTACAATAACATTAAACATTTCCATGACCCATTTAATGCTTATTACTTTGTTCTTCTTTAAACTCTCCCACTACTTTGAGGCCTGCCCACCTGTGAGCTTTCTCCAGCCACATTTTCAGAGATATTATCCTTCAAATACTTACAAAGCATTTGAACATAATTAGTAATCATACATATAAACAAACAACTGACGGCAAATATATTACCCTCCCTAATTCAAACTTGATGTAAAGGAGTGTGTAACTGGCTGCGGGGAAGTCAGGCGCAGGAGAGCAGAAATGGGTAGCAAACGGAGCCCTTTTTTGAGGTGAACAAAACACGGTACTAAGAAAACTAAACACACACGGGTTACAATAATCCGGCGCAAACCAGCCTGGAGTACACATACGTTTACATATAACAATTCCACACACAATTCCACACACAGACATGGGGGGAAACATAGGGTTATATGCAAGATGAGTAATGAGGGAATGCAAACCAGGTGTGCGGGAAAACAAGACAAAACAAATGGAAAATGAAAGGTGGAACGGTGATGGCTAGAAGACCGGTGACGTCGACCACCGAACGCCACCGAACAAGGAGAGGGACCGACCTCGGCGGAAGTCGTGACACTTGATGTCACAAATACATGGTAGATAGGTGTGAGCCAAAAAAACATTTCCTTACATGCCAGATTGTTGAACAGTATCATACATTTACTATAGTACTTATCCATTATTTATTAGTTATTACATTAAAAGTTTCATTTGTTGTGGTTAGGATAGACTACCATACCGTTCCACCACTTACTCCCAGCCCAGCTCTGCAGCATTCCCCTTCCCTGTAAACAACTCCTCATTTGCTGCTCGAAGAGTAATGAGGGTTTTGGTCTCGTCGTCTGACTCTGTTGTATACATCAACCTTGGGTGATAATTTGACAGTCAAGTATAGAGATAGATATCTAATTAGAATATATGATTATATGTCATTTCAACCCTTGAGACCCCAATAGAATTCCAGAATGCTGCTGTAGATTACTGAGTATTTTCAAGATAAAGCTCAATGTCTCACACATAGCTCAAAAACAAATGATAATTACAAATTAACTTACGTTTACAGAACACAACCTCTTATTTAATGACACCACATTCATGTTAATAGGAATACCACCAATTTTGTCTTCGATTGTGTAGACACTCACTATCGAAAACGTTTAACACAACAACAAAAAACAGAGTATTTCAATTGTAGTAAATTTGACTAAAAGACTCACTCAAAATGTACCAAGTATAGTATATTATACTATAAATATTATTTATATATAAATAAATACAATTATTCTAAATGTTTTATTCAGAAAGTATTTCAAAACCCACACAAAGTAAGCTATTTGATTGACAACAATTCTTACTTCTGTAACAATGTAAAAATGAAAACAACTATTCAGAGACAAATGTAGGTAACCTTTCTCAATAAGATTTAGTAAGGACCATGCCTGACACAAAATGTAGAAATATTAGCCTATTTTGACAACAATTCAGTGAATGCAACAAGTATTAGATAGAATCAGATGAAGATACAAAACACAACTGATCAGAGACAATACAATATTTGTATGACAAATGCATATTTCACATGGTCACTTTAGTGTTTCCATTTAGCCTACAACATGTCATGGAACTTCTGGAAGCACGGCTCCATTCTGCAGAGCACCCAAAGGAGGTTTCTACACATCTCCCAATTTTTGCCCTGCATCTACTCCGGATGCACGCCACACACCCTCTCTTGCACCCTTTAAACTTCACCTGCTTTCAAATCATCCCCCACACCCTGATGCACACTCTTGGCTCCCCTCTTCCTGTCACTGTAGATATACAGTGCATTCGGAAAGTATTCAGACCCCTCATCTTTTTACACATTCGTTATGTTAGTCTTATTCTAAAATGTATTGAATTGTTTTTCCCCTCATCAATCTACATAACATTATCCCATAATGAATAAGCCCAAACAGTTTTTTTGAAATGTTTGCAAATCTATAAGAAATAAATAACAGAAATATAACATTTACATAAGTATTCAGACCCTTTACTCAGTACTTTGTTGAAGCACCTTTGGCAGCGATTACAGCCTCAAATCTTCTTGGGTATGACGCTACCAGATTGGCACACCTGTATTTGGTGAGTTTCTCCCATTCTTCTCCGCAGATCCTCTCAAACTCTGTCAGGTTGGATGGGGAGCGTCGCTGCACAGCTATTTTCAGGTCTTTCCAGAGATGTTCGATCGGGTTTAAGTCCGGGGCTCTGGCTGGGCTACTCAAGGACATTCAGAGACTTGTCCCAAAGCCACTTCTGTGTTATCTTGGCTCTGTGCTAAGGGTCATTGTGCTATTGGAAGGTGAACCTTCACCCTAGTCTGTGGTCCTGAGCGCTCTGGTGCAGGTTTTCATCAATGATCTCTCTGTACTTCGCTTTCGTTCACCTTTCTCTCGATCCTGACTAGTCTCCCAGTTCCTGCCGCAGAAAAACATCCCCACAGCATGATGCTGCCACCACCATGCTTCACCGTAGGGATGTTACCAGGTTTCTGTGGTGTGACACTTGGCATTCAAGCCAAACAGTTCAATATTGGTTTCATCAGACCAGAGAATCTTGTTTCTCATGGTCTGAGTCCTTTGTGTGCCTTTTGGAAAACTCCAAGCGGGCTGTCATGTACCTTCTACTGAAGAGTGGCTTCAGTCTGGCCACTACCATTAAGGCCTGATTGGTGGAGTGCTGCAGGAGATGGTTGTCCTTCTGGAAGGTTATCCCATCTCCACAGAGGAACTCTGGAGCTCTGTCAGAGTGACCATCAGGTTTTTGGTCACCTCCCTGACCATGGTCCTTCTCCCCCGATTGCTCAGTTTGGCCGAGCGGCCAGCTCTAGGAAGAGTCTTGGTGTTCCCAAACATGTTCCATTTAAGAATGATGGAGGCCACTGTGTTCTTGGGAACCTTCAATGCTGCAGACATTTTTTGGTACCTTTCCCCAGATCTATGCCTTGACACAATCTTGACTCAGAGCTCTTCAGACAATTCCTTCGACATCATGTCTTTTGCTCTGACATGCACTGTCAACTGTGAGACCTGATATAGACAGGTGTGTGCCTTTCCAAATCATGTCCAATCAATTGAATTTACCACAGGTGGACTCCAATCAAGTTGTAGAAACATTTCAAGGATGATCAATGGAAACAGGATGCACCTGAGCTCAATTTCAAGTCCCAACCAATTTTCTTGTTGTATTCCATTACAAGCTCTGGAACAGATATAAGTTCCTACCAATTTTAAAAGGTTCCTATCACACTCCTAAACCATTTCCTGGCTGTGTGCTTAAGCACCTCTCACATGGCTCTTTGATGCAAAACTCATGATATTTTACAGAGAAAATGTTGCTGTTTTAGAGCTCAGGGATTCTTGAAAGATGGACAAGTATTTGTCTAAATATTAACAATATTTGTCACATTTTGAGAGACCAAAGTATCAGCTGTCACACCGTGTAAAGTGACAACCTCTATTTTATCATAAAATGCAACTAACTGGATTTAGGTCAACTCCATCAGACACCATAAGGCATTTACATTTTACAATTATCGTCCATCAAGTTGTCTTATTCAACATTTGATTATTCAGATATGTAATACTCATCTCCAAACTTATTTTTGTTTTGTTTTGTAACACTACTAAATGCTCCAGGGAAAATGTTGTTAGCATTTTGGCATGTTTTCCTAGATGTAGAACATAAAATAACATTTATGAAGCAAACATGATCCATTAGTTCGAGCACAGCAAATAGTTCAATTGTTTAGGTATATGTTGAAGAGTGTTTAGTTTTCTTTCTTCAGAACATTGACAAAAGAATATTGAGATGAGTTGACAACAGATACTCAAAACAGACATATTTTTTACTCAAATGTAAGTTGAATACAAACAATTGTAAAATATGGAAATGATTGATTTGAAAATCCCCAAGATGCATTAGATCTTTCAGCACTCTGACGGAGTTGATAGACCGCAATCGGACGGAGTTGATGTTTTTACGGAGATGACAGAAATGGCATTTTTCTTAATTCAAGTGGTATACACAATAGCAATTTAGTTTGTCCTCAGTTGCTTTATGACTCTAAAACCTAATTAAATGTAACATATTTGAACCTAAATGCATATTCTATGTTAATCTATCAGGCAGATGGAGTTGACGGTTAATGGTTGTGAGCATGGTGATTCCAATATTGTTTGTTTGAATCAAAAGTAGAGAACCTTACAGATCATGAGTGGTCTTGCTGCAGTACATGTAATGAGGACATGAATAAGGGGTCCGTATGGTATAGTTGACCCTGCTCATTCTTGATTATTTTAGGATTTTTGACAAATATGCTGACCAAATCTCCAGACACATCTTTTAGCAGTAACGTGCCGTGGTTCTGGGGCCTGGGCCTTCAGTGAAGTCCTACACAGTCCCACCCGAATTAATCCACCTCTTATTACCATCATTATGATGCCATGGCTCTAGACACTATACATTTAGACAGAAACGCAGTATAACCAGGCGTCGCGTCACCTTGAAATTGACATTTTTATTCAGAGAATTGCAGGGGAAGAGTACAATACCTTTTCATTGTGCAGCTTCGTTGCCCTGCGCGCTTGTTCGTTGAGCTGTAGATCCACTCGGGTGTCCCCAAAAGTTTTCAAAAGCACCATTGTTTGTAAGTGCCCAGCCGTACTTTGGTGTCTCGTTGCTGCCTTGGTTAGACAACTCAGGTTTGCAAAGCCAGTGTGGCTACAAACACCAAATCGATCACTTGCAAATAATAGGCATTCCCAGCAGTACAGTTTGCAGTGCTTCTCGGAGCCTGTCTTTGTAGCGTCGGCTTTGTAGCGTCGGCGTCTACCTCTCCTGACAATGTCTAACTTTTCTTGAAAAGTTTGTCTTGAGAATGCCGTTATAATTATATCCTCGACCAAATCGATATCTTCTCCTTCCGCCATTGTGGGTTGAAAAAAAACAACAGTTTAGTAGTATGCGAATTCATTCGTTGATCAATTTCAGTTTCCTAGTTCTGAGACCTGCCCTTATAGAACCTGCCTCTCAATATTGGTAATCCAATCAAAAGACGTGCAGGCACTATGCCTGCTAGCTGAGGCTCCTGTGTAACACTGGAGCCAGCCAGCAATGTAAAATGCGTAACAATAGCCAACTCTAAAGCTGATTGGTTGACACTAAAGTTGAATTTCAATTCACTTTAAGCTACAAGCGCCCGCACTGTTGATTCTGAAGGCCTGAGGGCAGATTTTAGACCCCTGGCATGATGGCTGAATATGATTGGATAAAATATCTAACATAAAGACCAGCCCTCCAAATCTTAACCTGGGGCTGGAAGCAGTGCAACCAAGAGGAATGCTATGAAATGAAGAGTGTAACTCTTACTCTGGGGAATAATTTAATACATATTTGTGGGAAAATATATTTAAAAAAATATATATATTCTGATGATGGTGACAGCCCACCACTGTCTTTTAGGAATTACAGTTTTCAGAGAAAAATTCTTCAAAGTCACAGAGGGCTATTGCAAGAAACTACATAACATAATTTTCCAGTCAATACCCATTATTGCCAGTTTTTAGATTTTTAAACACTTTTTTGGAGAGTTTGAAATTGGGATACTGCTCAAATATTGCAACAAAATATATATATTTTTTCAACAATGAAAAAACGCAGTGGAACTGGCTTCGAGGTCCAGAGTTGAGTTTGATGGCTCAAAGGTGATTTATAGAGCCCCCATGTGGGCATTCAAACCTTTACACCCTGACAAAGGCCTATACCAAGCCAAAACGCATGGCCGTTTGTTTTTAAATCAATTAGTTCCTCCTTTTATTCTCCAAGAGTTCTTTGATGGTAAAGTAAGTTCCACTGTAAAAGTTTCCTAAATGTTTTGTCTGCTGAGTGGTGTCCATCATTCCCTTTGTTTTTCATTTCCAGTACATTATCAAACTGTTAAGAAATGAAGGTACACTTTTTTACGGAAGTCCAGTCATTTCAATTAGAGGAGCGAGGCATAACAGTGTTAATGTTTCAAGAACACACATATACTGCCATTGCTATGTAAAGTATTTTTCAAAAGGAACTTGCAGTGATTTTCTTCAGTCACCCTTTCAAAACAAAACTTTTAAAGAGATAAAAACATCAACACAACAATTAAAGAGTTTGCTGTCCATTTTTTTAGCTACGTTTTACCCTCTACTGACCCTGACCAAACACTGTGACCACAGAAATGTTCATATTAATGCAGTGTTGATGTTTAAGTGTATATTAGCAATTAAAATCCCTATGGGTCCAAATATGGCGACCATACCACCATGGACCCAAGTAGTACTAAATAAATATACATATTTTAATTGGCTGTCAAACCAATGGTGAAATGTGCACTAATTAGTCTCAGGTTTGAGACTGGTCATAAACGCTCTAATAACTTATTTAGGGGGAAATACCCCCCAATATTTAGGCTAATGGCAGAAGACTACTTTCTAAGGATGTTACGCTCGACATTCCCACTTGAAACTGTAGCGCTAGTGTTTTGACATCCGCCTCGAAATGCTGTTTCGACCATTCAAAACTGTTTTGGAAACAGCATTTCGAGCCAGATGTCAAAACACTAGAGCTACGTTAGCAATGACTATGGACACAGGTTTCTATTAAAATGTAACTATAAAATGCAAATATAACCCATAGAATGCAATTTGTAAATAAAAATCACATGGCCATACAGTTTCACAAACAAATAAAAATGCTGATGAGCAAATAAATTCAAGACAGGTTTTTTCTGATTAATAAACATTTCTTATCATGCAAACTACTTTACAGTGGTCATATGTTTTTGTGAATGTGACAACATTTGTGACTCCACAGATGACCTTTGTGACCTTTCCATATTTGTGAATTGAATCGCGTTTGTGACTTGCGTTGCATTTGTGAGTTTTCTCACATATTTGTGAGTTGTGTTTTTATGGATCTGTTTGTGCAGATCAAATATACACGATCCATATTAGGACATCCTCAGCTCTCAAGTCAAACACCCTCAGTTGTTATTGTTTCTCCTCGTACCAAACTTCTACAACTTCTACTGCTTCAGTCCTACAGCTACTGCTACTACATGAACTATTAATACTAAGACTGCTACAGTAGTGACTTTGGGCATTCTACACTGCTACTATTATAGTCACAATAACAGTAGCAGCGAATCAGTGGCCATGTGGTTGTCACGCCCTGATCTGTTTCACCTGTATTTGTGACTGTCTCCACCCACCTCCAGGTGTCACCCGTTTTCCCCATTAGTCCCTGGGTAATTATTGCGGTGTTCCCAGTTTGTCTGTTGCCAGTTCGTCTTGTCAAGTCAACCAGCATCATTTTCCGTGCTCCTGGTTTTTCTTAGCTGACCATTGACTCATTTACAGGCCTCGGTTTAACGCTCACTCCTTCGACGTTAAATGTGAATCTGAACATCAGTGTTCTGCCATGACCAGCGAAGAGCCCAGATCTCAATACCATTGAGCACGTCTGGGACCTGTTGGATCGGAGGGTGAAATGTCTGGGGACTTGCAGGTGCCTTGGTGGAAGAGTGGGGTAACATCTCACAGCAAGAACTTGCAAATCTGGTGCAGTCGATGAGGAGGAGATGCACTGCAGTACTTAATGTAGCTGGTGGCCACACCAGATACTGACTGTTACTTTTGATTTTGACCCCCCCTCCCCCTTTGTTCAGGGATACATTATTCCATGTCTCTGGAACTTGTTCAGTTTATGTCTCAGTTGTTGAGTCTTGTTATGTTCATACAAATATTTACACATGTTAAATTTGCTGAAAATAAATGCAGTTGACAGTGAGGGGACGTTTCTTTTTTTGCTGAGTTTAGAAGCAACTCCTATTTTAGCACCTGGCAACGCAGATGCTCATTGTCACACGCACAATGATTGAATAACATGTACAGTTGAAGTCGGAAGTTTACATACACTGGACGATGACCCCAAACATACTTCCAAAGTTGTCGCAAAATGGCTTAAGGACAACAAAGTCAAGGTATTGGAGTGGCCACCACAAAGCCCTGACCTCAATCCTGTAGAAAATTTGTGGGCAGAACTGAAAAGGCGTGTGCGAGCAAGGAGGCCTACAAACCTGACTCAGTTACACCAGCTCTGTCAGGAGGAATGGGCCAAAATTCACCCAACTTATTGTGGGAAGTTTGTGGAAGGCTACCCGAAACGTTTGATCCAAGTTAAACAATTTAAAGGCAATGCTACCAAATAGTTATTGAGTGTATGTAAACGTCTGACCCACTGGGAATGTGATGAAATAAATTAAAGATGAAATAAATCACTCTCTACTATTATAATGACGTTTCACATAATTCAAATAAAGTGGTGATCCTAACTGACCTAAGACAGGGAATATTTACTAGGATTAAATGTCAGGAATTGTGAAACACTGAGTTTCAATGTAGTTGGCTAAGGTTTATGTAAACTCCCGACTTCAACTGTATGTGTACATTTATTTTGCAATGCTCGCGCATGCGACGCGTCCGGTTTGGGGAGAGTGTAAGGGGTGGCTTAATAGCATGAGATTGACACATCGTATACACATCACAGTAACCCCCTTTTGCCACATTCCCAGGTTGCTAAGAATCAGCATCGAAAATTCCAAAAACAAAGCCAATTTTGACAGCGAGGAACTATAACACATTTTCAGTGCGGCCTTGTGTAGACTTCTCCTTCCCTTGGCAGTCTGTCCTCAGGGCTCCTCACCATTGAAATACCACCACAACATGTCTCCTCCACTTAGTGCTGTCCCCCCAGAACCAACCTCTGAACAAAGGTTTTCAACCCCGAACACAAGGCCTTCGCTTCCCTCTCATTCCTTCCTTCTAACATTGCAAATTATATGTTTCCTTGGTTCTCCTCTCGTTTTCAATGCCAAAATAGTGACTGAATTGCATTTCGGCTTCTGGATTGTTGCTCTAACTGCTTACAGTAACTGACTGTGGGGTCTTTTGAATACTAGATACGGTAATAATGACTTTCAATGAGTAACTACGGCTTGGCATCCAAGTACAGTAACAACTTGAACAGAAAATCTGAAATAGTAAGATATTTTCTTTAACACAGTAAACATTTGACAAGTCTGGATTTTTGGAAAATGTTTTACAGTAGCCTATTTCTTCTCCAATTATCGAGCCCTGGGAGAGAAAAAAAACACTCACTGTCTGATATGCATGTGACAAACCTCATGACCTGACTTGACATCTGCAATAAAACATTAAACAGCCCGGTTTGTTAGTTGGCCCATGCCGTGTGTTAAATGGAATGGTTGTGTTTCTTGGAATGGGACCTGTATCCTGCTTAAACGCTGTCACAATCAGGAACTTACGTACAGCCAATGGACATAGTCTAAGGACATCATTGCACATTAAAGACAGATAACAGCAACTCGATTGACTTTGGTACAAAACACTATTATATCACAGGTTGTTCATACAGCCTTTGTTAATAAAGTACATACAAACAGATAGTACATCTAAGTCACCTGCTCATGTATATGGACTTTGATTGTTTGGCTTTCTGGTTTTTAATAAGTGACCAAGAGTCATCACATGAAATAGCTTCATAGACCATTTCAAATCCTCATTGTCTCCTTACTCTGGTCCACATTGTCCTGTTTCTTTCTCTCTCTCTCTCTCTCTCTCTCTCTCTCTCTCTCTCTCTCTCTCTCTCTCTCTCTCTCTGTCACTCTCTCTCTCTCTCTCTCTCTCTCTCTCTCTCTCTCTGTCTCTCTCTCTCTGTCTCTCTCTCTGCCTCTCTCTCTCTCTCTCTCTGTCTCTCTCTCTGCCTCTCTCTCTCTCTCTGTCTCTCTCTCTGTCTCTCTCTCTCTCTCTCTGTCTCTCTCTCTCTCTGTCTCTCTCTCTCTCTGTCTCTCTCTCTGTCTGTCTCTGTCTGTCTGTCTGTCTGTCTGTCTGTCTGTCTGTCTGTCTGTCTCTCTCTCTCTCTCTCTCTCTCTCTCTCTCTCTCTCTCTCTCTCTCTCTGTCTATGTCTCTCTGTCTCTCTCTCTCTCTGTCTCTCTGTCTCTCTGTCTCTCTCTCACACACATACAAACACAATTTCACATGCAGCCTCACATCACCTCTAGAAACCTATACAATTTTCACCTGGTGTTTTTCACAAGGCTACACATTTTATCTTGTTTATTTCTTTCCAAGCCCATGTTTGTTTTAAATGTTCCTGTGTGTTTCTGGCTTCCTCTAGTAAAGTGGGCAATTGTGTACTTAATTCCATATACTCCTGTGCTGCTGATCCATATCCCGGTCTGTGAGCGAGCATCAGTACCCCCGAGACGGCTGCTCCTTCCTCCCTCAGCTGTCCCGCTTTGATGCTCCGTGATAGAACATGGCAGTGTACGTTACCATCTCAATGTAAATCTCTTTCATACACCAAGACAACAAGCCAATACAAGAGGAGGGGGACATTTCTTTTCACCCCCTGACTGCAGAAATTCGAACAGCATTCAACACAGGTACGGATGCCCTGCTCTAGTAGGGCTGTATAGCGAGACATCTGTAGAAAGAGAGAGAGTGTGTGTGTGTGTGTGTGTGTGTGTGTGTGTGTGTGTGTGTGTGTGTGTGTGTGTGTGTGTGTGTGTGTGTGTGTGTGTGTGTGTGTGTGTGTGTGTGTGTGTGTGTGTGTGTGTGTGTGTGTGTGTGTGTGTGTGTGTGTGTGTGTGTCCTGCTGCTCTAACAAAGCAATGGTAAATGGGTGAGCAAACGCTTATAAATATGTTATAAACTAAATAGTGTAGTTACACAGTGAACAGTCCCAAAGTAAACCACTTTGAATTGTTGTATGTGAGTATTGCTCTTTGTCAGTGAAAAGGCACTGTAAGTGAGCAAGCATAAGGGAAATGTTTTTCTGACTAGCTTTGTTTTCTGCACTATTACCCACAATTTATCCAGACGAAAAATGGACAGTAAATATAACAAAAATGCCTCTAGACTTTCAACATTTATTGCGCAGGACACTTGATATCGTTTCAAACATTTTATCCAACAAGAGGGAACCAGCAGCATTGAGGCTAGACTGTCTGATCAGGGATGAAAGTGAATATGTAATTAACACTCTCCCTGTAATTGCTATCAGATTTTCTTTTCATTTGAAGATTAAATGATTTATGTTCTCTTCCGAAACCAAGGTCAGATGCCCAGTCATACATATTGAATAAGAACGGGCAGGAATAACACACGGACGGGCGGGCAGGCTGGCTGCTAAATGTCATGCTATCGTGGGCATCTCTAAATGAATTCAATGCCATATCCAAAGTACACTCATCATGCAGACAATTATTACTGTAAAATGAAATCAAACTTGGTGATAGAGTGATAGAGTTTACGTAACCATGGGTGAACGGGGAGTACGTTAGGGGACTGTGTGTGGAGTAGGCGTTGTCGCTTATCCTGTATTTGTGCATATTAATAGGCCCAGAAATGCATATCTCAGTTCATTATTATCTCACAGTGCAAAAACGGTCTATTTCATTGGACCATGTAGTGCTAATAGCCCCTACTTAGAACAAACAACAGTCGGGTCGTTTCATTTCAGCAAGCCATGACACCCACAATCTCAGATTCTTCTAAAATGGGTTTCTGTATTTAGAAACCGATAATATAATCATTCCTGCAACGTTATTTATGTTGAAAGACAGTATTAACTCTGAGACATTAAGCTAATTTACTGAACCCAAATTGGCCATTTTAATTCATGGGATTCATATAATATTCAATAAATATAGTACCCAACATCAGATTTGGACCAAAGCTCTTCTTAACAATCCAAATAAATGGTCAAAAGCTACCCACGAACCACCCCAAACCCCACACCAAGCCCACCGCAATGGCCAGTATACATTATCAGGACAAACTGAATTGCTTTCATGGAGGACTGGCTTGAATTGTGACGATTACCACACAATTTATTTTCATAATGAACAAAGGCTATTGTTACAACGAAAATGTACTCGGCTCTGGCAACCCATTATGACACACACCTGGCAACCCTCATTATGCACACCTGCGCCCCATCATGAGGCACACCTGGACACCACCAGCAAAGTTCTCCATACCTCTGACGGAGGGCCTCCTACCACTGGTTGTCACAGTGAGCCAGTCCCCCAGCCTACCCAGCCGTCCGCCCAGGTCAGCGATGCCCGACTTTCCCTTCCGAAAAGTATGACAGTACACTATCGAAATTCCGTGGCTTTCTACTCCAGTGCACCCTTTATTTCACCTATCAGACGGGAGCCCCCACCCCCGAGAGGTCCAAGGTTGCCACGGGCATTTCCCTGCTGACTGGACAGGCGTTGGAGTGGGCTACGGCCGTCTGGGAGAGAGGAGAGGATGAGTTGGGTTCCTATGAAAGGAACCCAACCATCCCTAGAGGGCAGAGAGGGAGGTGAGCAACTTTTTTTTTTGGGGGGAGTACTGGTATCCACCTCGCCACTCCTTTGGCTGTCCTGAGGCAGAGCTTGAACCCATGGAGTTGGGGGCCACGCACCTCTCCTTCTCACAGGAGACAGCTGGGACTCTGTTCCTATTGCGGCCAGGAGGAACACCAGCTTCAGCGGTGCCTGGTGCGCCCTAACCCAGGGTCCACTAGAACAGAGGGGTGGCCCTGTGACCTTCCATCTCCCAGGGTAGGCGTGAGTATTCCATCACTTTCCTCCAAACCCTTTCTGGCTTCAATTTCACTGGCTGTCCCATCTGTCTCTAAAGCTCTAGTGGACTCCGGTGCCGCTGGGATCTTCATCACTCAGGTCCTCGCCTCCTCCCTGAACTTAACTTCATACCCGCTCTCCTCTCCTTTTCCTGTCCAAGCTCTGGATATGCGACCATTGGGATCCACCACAATTACTCATGTCAAAGCACCACTCACCTTCAACGTGGGACCCAAGCACTAGGAACGCCTTCCCTTCATCACTGCACAGCGCGCCGCCAGAAGGATCAGGTGGACCACCACTGCAGTGAGGCTCCCGTGGACTGGGAGGGTATGGTCCAGAGGAGCAGTGTTGGGTTCCGGTGGATGATATTCTAGATCCCAACATCATCCAAGATTTCCACCCTCGCCATCCGGACCAGCTGGAGTCGTGCATGGGGGGGGTTACTGTCACGTCTACTCCTGCTCCGGCGCTCGACGTCACCGGTTTACTAACCACCGGTCTTGGCAACCCATCATTACGCTCACCTGTGCCTCATCACCACCTTGATTACTTCCCCTTTATCTAGCAATCCCTAGCATCAGTCTTCAGGCAGTATTGGTTCAGTTTTCATGTCCAGGTGCATCTCTTGTTTTGTAACTCCATGTTATTATTAAACCAACTGTCTACGTTACAAATGTTTTTTGAATGGTATATTTTCCATAATTTTGCTGGACCTCAGAAAGAGTATGTGGATCCATAATAAATACAAATAAACAATACACTCTGCCATAGCTTCATAATACTTGTCAAACATAGAGAACTGATACTTGGTTTTGGGGGGTCTGTGAGTGGCTTTTGACCATTTATTAAAATCAGTGTTAAGAAGACGCTTGGTCCAAGTTGGATACTATATTTATTGAACGTTACATGAATCCAACAAATTGAAATAGCCAGTTTGGGTGCATCAATTGGCATAATTTCTTAGTTCTAATTATCTTTCAACAAAATGTTGCTGGAATGCTTATCTCTTTCCATCTACAGAAATTGTTCCATTTCGGAACAATCTAAGATGGTGGGTGTCGAAATCGTCTTGTGCTTTTTGAGGTGGAATGACTCGGTAGCCAGACCTAACTATCCAGTACTCATTATAAAACTACATTTGGGACTCATATGGTTGCGTGGTTATGGTGGCTGAGTCTCCGACAGATGATTTCAGCACTTAACCCACTGCCATGCTCAATAAACACAGCCCAAACGCAGTACTGCTTTCTGCGTATCCTACTATTCACATTTATTAACATTCACAGTCCGAGGAAGTCTCTGGTAAAACGTTTTCTGAACATGGAATATATAATCCAGGAATGATACAATTTTATGGGGGAAATATAAGAGTGTTACCGGAGCAAGCCTAAGACTACATTTGTTCTATGCTAAGCACCCCCAGCTGTGGTGAGGGATATGGCCTCTTCTGCCAATAAGCAGCACTGCTCTACAGACGCTAAGTATGAGTCCCAAATGGCACCCTAGTCCCAACGTAGCGTCTTACTTTTGACCAGAGCCTTGGGCATGGTCAAACGTAGTGCACTATATAGGGAATAGGGTGCCGTTTGGGAAGTAACCCAACATCCTTGTAGAAGCTGCTGTTAGTATTAGACTAGAGCCATTTCTGTGGGTGACCTCATGGATTGTGGTTTGGATGGCGCTCCAATGACGAACAATGCTTAAAGGTATGGCAAAGGATGACAGGAAAGTGTACAGTACAACATGACCTCAACGTTTCAATCCTCGTCTGCTCTACACATAGTAGCGTTTCTCCAACTCTTGACTGTCAAGCCAATTAATTGGATAAACATTGCCTACACATTTTCATTACAAACTGGATACAGTACATACACTCAGAAATAAAGGTTTATCCATAAATGTTTATTATTATTAAAGGGGTACAAACACTTGTCACTGTAGTGGTACCCTGTAAGGTATGCCCTTTGTACCTTTAGTTATAGGTACTTAATTGTACTCTTGCGGTTCGTACCTTAAAAGAGCCAATAGTGTACCTTAGGGGACAGGTACAAAAACATACCTTTTTAGGGTACCACCAGTGTGACAAAACCATTTGTTACTTTTAGGTGGCAAAAAAATGTACCTCTAAAAAGGTTTTTGGGTGTTGTTTTAACAGGGTGTAAAGCCTTATTTGAATATTTCCCAGGTGGCCTTTCAAGTTAATTTGAGAGTAGCCAGCAGCATGTTTGTTAGTGACAGAGACATGGTTGTTGCATTCAATTGATTTTTGTCCTATAGTCTTCACCAAGTGATTGCCTAAATGAATATTTGTAATTTAAATTAAACTCTATGACCACCCACATGAAAAAATACTAGTTTACTATAGAATACTACAGTGCTTACTATAGAATTATGTAGTTAACTGTAGTATACTGTAGAATACTATAACAAACTGTAGTATCCCTTGAGCATGTGTACCGTAGTACTTACTATAGAATGTTGTAGTATACTGTAGAATACAGTAAATACTACAGTAATGTCCGAAAAACACTACAGTTTTTTAAAACTATGGTAATAACACAGTATTTACTTTGCATATATAGTGGGGCAAAAAAGTATTTAGTCAGTCACCAATTGTGCAAGTTCTCCCACTTAAAAAGATGAGAGAGGCCTGTAATTGTCATCATAGGTACACTTCAACTATTACAGACAAAATGAGAAGAAAAAAAATCCAGAAAATCACATTGTAGAATTTTTAATGAATTTATTTGCAAATTATGGTGGAAAATAAGTATTTGGTCAATAACAAAAGTTTATCTCAATACTTTATTATATACCCTTTGTTGGCAATGACAGAGGTCAAACGTTTTTTGTAAGTTGTCACAAGGTTTTCACACACTGTTGCTGGTATTTTGGCCCATTCCTCCATGCAGATCTCCTCTCGAGCAGTGATGTTTTAGGGCTGTTGCTGGGCAACACAGACTTTCAACTCCCTCCAAAGATTTTTTATGGGCTGAGATCTGGAGACTGGCTAGGCCACTCCATGACCTTGAAATGCTTCTTACGAAGCCACTCCTTCGATGCCCGGGAGGTGTGTTTGGGATCGTTGTCATGTTGAAAGACCCAGCCACTTTTCATCTTCAATGCCCTTGCTGATGGAAGGAGGTTTTCACTCAAAATCTCACGATACATGGCCCCATTCATTCTTTCCTTTACACGGATCAGTTGTCCTGGTCCCTTTGCAGAAAAACAGCCCCAAAGCATGATGTTTCCACCCCATGCTTCACAGTAGGTATGGTGTTCTTTGGATGCAACTCAGCTTTCTTTGTCCTCCAAACACGATGAGTTGAGTTTTTACCAAAAAGTTATATTTTGGTTTCATCTGACCATATGACATTCTACCAATCTTCTTCTGGATCATCCAAATGCTCTCTAGCAAACTTCAGACGGGCCTGGACATGTACTGGCTTAAGCAGGGGGACACGTCTGACACTGCAGGATTTGAGTCCCTGACGGCGTAGTGTGTTACTGATGGTAGGCTTTGTTACTTTGGTCCCAGCTCTCTGCAGGTCATTCACTAGGTCCCCCCGTGTGGTTCTGGGATTTTTGCTCACCGTTCTTATGATCATTTTGACACCACGGGGTGAGATCTTACGTGGAGCCCCAGATTGAGGGAGATTATCAGTAGTCTTGTATGTCTTCCATTTCCTAATAATTGCTCCCACAGTTGATTTCTTCAAACCAAGCTGCTTACCTATTGCAGATTCAGTCTTCCCAGCCTGGTGCAGGTCTACAATTTTGTTTCTGGTGTCCTTTGACAGCTCTTTGGTCTTGGCCATAGTGGAGTTTGGAGTGTGACTGTTTGGGGTTGTGGACAGGTGTCTTTTATACTGATAACAAGTTCAAACAGGTGCCATTAATACAGGTAACAAGTGGAGGACAGAGGAGCCTCTTAAAGAAGAAGTTACAGGTCTGTGAGAGCCAGAAATCTTGCTTGTTTGTAGGTGACCAAATACTTATTTTCCACCATAATTTGCAAATAAATTCATTAAAAATCCTACAATGTGGACTCCTGGGTGGCGCAGTGGTTAAGGGCGCTGTACTGCAGCACCAGCTGCGCCACCAGAGACGCTGGGTTCTCGCCCAGGCTCTGTCTTAACCGGCTGTGACCTGGAGGTCTGTGGGGCGATGTATAATTGGCCTAGTGTCGCCCGGGTTAGGGAGGGTTTGGCCGGTAGAGAAATCCTTGTCTCATTGGCACCAGCGACTCCTGCGGCGGGCTGGGTGCAGTGCGCGCTAACCAAGGTTGCCAGGTGCACAGTGTTTCCTCCGACACATTGGTGCGGATGGCTTCCGGATTGGATGCCGCTGTGTTAAGAAGCAGTGCGGCTTGGTTGGGTTGTGTATCGGAGGACGCATGACTTTCAACCTTTGTCTCTCCTGAGCCCATACAGGAGTTGTAGCAATGATACAAGATAGTAGCTACTAAACAATTGGATGCCATGAAATTGGGGAGAAAAAGGGGTAAAATTCACACATAAAAAATATAAAAAAATCCTACAGTGTGATTTTCTGGATTATTTTCTCATTTTGTATGTCATAGTTGAAGTGTACCTATGATGAAAATTACAGGCCTCTCTCATCTTTTTAAGTGGGAGAACTTGCACAATTGATGCCTGATTAAATACTTTTTTGCCCCACTGTACCCTTCCCATTCCCCTCCCCCATATCCCAATTTGTGCCACCCATAAGTAAGAAACCTACATGCCAACCAAGTATAGCATAGCATTTCTTTATCATTATCATTTACTACCAATGCTCCTTATAGGACACATCACTGCACCATGTACTTCTTTGTAAACTGGCAATCTCTGTATAACGGGTGCAAGACACACTGGTTGATGCTTATTTACACTGAACAAAAATATAAATGGAACATGCAACAATTTAAAACATTGTACTGAGTTACAGTTCATTCAAGTCAATTGAAATAAATAAATTAGGCCTGGCCGAATCTATGGATTTCACATGACTGGAAATACACATATGCATCTGTTGGTCACAGATACCTTAAAAAAATTAAGGCAGGAGAGTGGATCAGAAAACCATCCAGTATCTGGTGTGACTATCATTTGCAACATGCTCAATGGGTGACATGTCTGGTGAGTATGCAGGCCATGGAAGAACTGGGACATTTTCATCTTCCATGAATTGTGTACAGATCCTTGTGACATGGGGCCGTGCATTATCATGTTGAAACTTGAGTTGATGGTGGCAGATGAATAGCACAGCAATGGGCCTCAGAATCGTGTCACGGTATCTCTGTGCATTCAAATTGCCATCGATAAAATGCAATTCTGTTCGTTGTCCGTAGCTTATGCCTGCCCATACCATAACCCCACCGACATCATGGGGCACTCTGTTCACAACGTTGGCATCGGAAAACCGCTTGCCAACACAATGCCATAAACGTTGTCTGCGGTTGTGAGGCTGGTTGGGCGTACTGACAAATTCTCTAAAACGATGTTGGAGGCAGCTTATGGTAGAGAAATGAACAGCTCTGGTGGACATTCCTGCAGTCAGCATGCCAATTCCACGCTCCCTCAAAACTTGAGACATCTGTGCCATTGTGTTGTGTGACAAAAATGTATCTTTTAGTGGCCTTTTATTGTTCCCAACACAAGGTATAATGATCCTGCTGTTAAATCAGCTTCTTGATATGCCACACCTGCCAGGTGGAAAGGATTATCTTGGCAAAGGAGAAATGCTCACTAAGAGGCATGTAAACAAATTTGTGCACAACATTTGAGAGTAATATGCTTTTTGTGCGTACGGAACATTTTTGGGATCTTTTATTTCAGCTCATAAATGTATTTGTATTTGTATTTATTATGGATCCCCATTAGCTGCTGCCAAGGCTCCTCTTCCTGGGGTCCAGCAAAATTTAGGCAGTTTATACAATTTTAGAAACATTACAATACATTCACAGATTTCACAACACACTGTGTGCCCTCAGGCCCCTACTCCATCACTACCACATACAGTTGAAGTCGGAAGTTAACATACACCTTAGCCAAATACATTTCAACTCAGTTTTTCACAATTCCTGACATTTAATCAGAGTAAAGAGTCCCTGTCTTTGGTTAGTTAGGATCACCACTTTATTTTAAGAATGTGAAATGTCAGAATAATTGTAGAGAAAATGATTTATTTCAGCTTTTATTTCGTTCATCACATTACCAGTGGGTCAGAAGTTTACATACACTCAATTAGTATTTGGTAGCATTGCCTTAAAATTGTTTAACTTGGGTCAAATGTTTCGGGTAGCCTTCCACAATAAGTTGGGTGAATTTTGGCCCATTCCTCTTGACCGAGCTGGTGTAACAGAGTCAGGTTTGTAGGCCTCCTCGCTCGCACACACTTTTTCAGTTCTGCCCACAAATTTTCTATGGGATTGAGGTCAGGGCTTTCCCCCCTTTTCCTACAAACATAACAATGGTCATTATGGCCAAACAGTTCAATTTTTTGTTTCATCAGACCAGAGGACATTTCTACAAAAAGTATCATCTTTGTCCCCATGTGCAGTTGCAAACCGTTGCTCTTGCTGCTGGTGATTCTCTGATCCACCTCTACGCAGATGACACCATTCTGTATACTTCTGGCCCCTCCTTGGACACTGTGTTAACTAACCTCCAGACGAGCTTCAATGCCATACAACTCTCCTAACTGAAGCTCTATGTTAAGTGTTGCAGTCGTTTCAGTCGCTGTAGTAGCTGACCTATATAGTGTTGAGTCATCCGCATACATAGACACTCTGGCTTTACTCAAAGTCAGTGGCATGTTGTCAGTAAAAAATTTAAAAGGCGAGGGGACTAAACAGCTACCGTGGGGAATTCCTGATTCTACCTGGATTATGTTTGAGAGGCTTCCATTAAAGAACACCCTCTGTGTTCTGTTAGACAAGTAACTCTTTATTCACATTATAGCAGGGGGTGTAAAAGCCATAACACATATGTTTTTCCAGCAGCAGCCTATGATTGATAATGTCAAATGCTGCACTGTAGTCTAACAAGACACACAAATGACTGATGATTGGCTGAGAGAAATTGATGATAAAATTATTGTGGGGGCTAAGTGCTGTGCTTGTTGAGTGCCCTTCCCTATAAGCGTGCTGAAAGTCTGTTGTCAATTTACAGTCATTTTCTTAGTGGGTGTGTGCTTATTAGTAACTGGAATAATCAATTTCATAAATGTGTCAGAAGTGCAGCTTCTGGTTGCTCCTCATTACACACCACAGACCAGCAAATATTCTTTACATCATCAACGTATGAATCACAACAAAACTTATTGTATGACGGCTTATACACTATAATATGCCCAGCCTTTGGAACTTTGGTTTTCCTTGATATACCTATTATATTGTGATCACTACTGTACATCCTATGGATTTGGATACTGCTTTAAATTCTTCGATATAGGGGGCGCTCTTTTAATTTTTGGATAAAAAAACGTTCCCGTTTTAAACAAGATATTTTGTCACGAAAAGATGCTCGACTATGCATATAATTGACAGCTTTGGAAAGAAAACACTCTGACGTTTCCAAAACTGCAAAGATATTATCTGTGAAACCAAGATGAAATTTCAAACAGGAAATGGCCCAGATTTTGAGGGCGCTGTGTTCCAATGTCTCCTTATATGGCTGTGAATGCGCCAGGATTGAGAATTCACTTTCTGTCGTTTCCCCAAGGTGTCTGCAGAATTGTGACGTATTTGTAGGCATATCATTGGAAGATTGTCCATAAGAGACTACATTTACCAGGTGCCCGCTTGGTGTCCTCCGTCGAAATTATTGCGTAAGCTCCAGCTGCGTGCATTTTACCATTTGCTTCAGAGGAGAAAGTCAACTGCCACGAATGATTTATCATAGAATAGATATGTGAAAAACACCTTGAGGATTGATTCTAAACAACGTTTGCCATGTTTCTGTCGATGTTATGGAGTTAATTTGGAAAAAAGGTCGGCGTTGTAATGACTGAATTTTCGTTTTTTTTTCTTAGCCAAACGTGATGAACAAAACGGAGCGATTTCTCCTACACAAATAATATTTTTGGAAAAACTGAACATTTGCTATCTGAGAGTCTCCTCATTGAAAACATCCAAAGTTCTTCAAATGTAAATGATTTTATCTGAATGCTTTTCTTGTTTTTGTGAAAATGTTGCCTGCTGAATGCTAGGCTTAATGCTATGCTAGCTATCAATACTCTTACACAAATGCTTGTGTAGCTATGGTTGAAAAGCATATTTTGAAAATCTGAGATGACAGTGTTGTTAACAAAAGGCTAAGCTTGTGAGTGAATATATTTCTTTCATTTCATTTGCGATTTTCATGAATAGTTAACGTTGCTTTATGCTAATGAGCTTGAGGCTATGATTACGCTCCTGGTAAATGTAGTCTCTTATGGTCAATCTTCCAATGATATGCCTACAAATACGTCACAATGCTGCAGACACCTTGGGGGAAACGTGGAAAAGGTAAGCTGACTCCTAGCTCCTCCACAGCCATATAAGGAGTCATTGCCATGAGGCGGTTTCAAAAAATGCGGCACTTCCTGATTGCATTTCTATCTGGGGTTTTTCTGTAACATCAGTTCTGTGGCACTCACAGACTATAACGTCAGAGTGTTTTCTTTCCAAAGCTGTCAATTATATGCATAGTCGAGCATCTTTTCGTGACAAAATATCTTGTTTAAAACGGGAACGTTCTTCATCCAAAAATTAAAAGAGCGCCCCCTATATCGAAGAAGATAATATGAGCTATTTTAGCACTTTTCTGGGTTGCTTGATTGTTTTTAAGGCTTTACTGGGAAGCTTATCAGAGGTAGACTTACTCATGTTATTTACATTGGAGCTGATAGTGCAGGGTGAGCTGCACAAAGTGTTCTTCCTACTAGGGCACACCACCTCAGTGCTAACAGTGTAACTCTGATTCATAGTCTCATGATTACTGCATACAATAGCTGTAGGATAAACAGAAGTATTCGGTGCAATTAAGGGTACATACATTAAATTACTTACATTGTGTTTGCCAATGGATAATGTACATTTGATGCAGCATTATGACGACCCATTGTCACAATGGTAGGGATTAACTGATCTGATCTTGGATCATTGACCATTCATTGTTTCAATGCAGCCTTGAAAAGCGTGGACAGAGTCCGGGAGCCAAGATGATTTGGATGGACTGCGTCATTCCTGTAGGGTATCTTCTGTTTCCAGAAGGTGTCAAAGTTGTCTATAAAGTGACTCCAGCAGAGCTACAGTAGTCTTTTAGCCAGATGTGTAATGCCAGCAGTCTGCTGAATCTATCACACCTGCGGCCTAACGATGGTACTGGACCTGAAATTATTGAGTCTTTTAATACAAAAATCAGTTCTGAGCTAGCCCTCCTGATGTCGTTTGACCCCACATGGACTACGACAGTGTCAGCTCCCGGCATCTGTGGTAGAACAGTCGGAAGCAGGCTTGTTATGTCCTGTACTCATGCTCCTGGGTAGCACATGATTTTTGCCTTGGGAACCGAGATGTTTCTCACCATAGAGCTGCCTATGATGACAGCTGGTGATGTTGAATGGGCCAGTCTCTCAGGCAGCCTCACGGTCTGATGAGGGTGGGAGCTCCGAGGATCTAAACCATGGAGACCCACGTTGCCAGAGGATGCAATTTCTTTGACTTCCACGGCGAGTGATGCACTTCTATGGCTGGTTGGTTGGGTCGAGAGCAGCTCCGTTCTCCAGGGAAGGTGGAGACCCCTTTGGGGATGGAACCCTGTCGAGCAACGGCCAGTCGGATGTGGATACCCGATACGGCTGCAAAACTTCCACCAAACCAGAGAGGCTACTGAGGTGGAAGAAAATGAAAAAGTAGGCATGCGTGGGTTCCCCAGTAGCTAGTATAGGTTTGCTACATGCTTGCTAAGAGTAGCTACTTCGCTCCTGTAATTCTCCGCAAGCAAGCAGTTGCTACATTGAAAGTCAGCTCGGTCCACATTGTCCCAGAGCAAAGCAAAGTAAACACAGCTCCTGCAATGCTGGAAATGTTCAATAGCGGCCTCCATTTGAGACTAGCTAGTTAACTAGTTAGCTGGGCTTTCGTGTCTCTCCCCCTATGCAGAACCTGGCAGGATCCTGGGACAGACAGCATCGCTCACAGCAATTGAATGTGACTGGCAGAACGGGTGCTGTATGTGGAGGATGAAGGTTGCAGTGGGTATCTCAGATAGGGGTGAGTGAGGCCTAAGAGCGTTTTATACACTGAACAAAAATTTTAAAAACACAAAACTTCATGTATTTTCGTGAAATACCTGGGTTCACCGGGGATCTCTTGGTGAACAGGGCAACCTTGGAAAGGGGGTTGGGCCTTTTCGTGGCACGCTTGTAATCTTTGTAGTTCTCCGGCCCACTGGTCACAGGTCCAGAAATGGCTGGACTTTCCAAGTTACAGTATTTCCTTTACAACATTTTTAATGACATCACAAAATGACATTAGTGTTCTATAGATAGTGTTCACCTTTGACCATTCCCCACATTCCTCATTAGAAATATTGTTCCAGTATTTGCTTTTGAACATGTTAGAGATTCAGAGGGAAAAAGGTCTGTTGAGACAAAGCACATTCCTTCAGTGAATTTGGAGAGTGCATGACTGGATCTTCTCCCTTGATTTACAAGAGGACTTGATTTGTTAATTCCCACTAGTTCTCTCCTTCTCCCTCTATGGGTGAAAGGGGGTCTGATTGAAGTTATTCATTGCAAACCTGATCTGACCTATTTGAATCTCGTGGACAGTCATGATACCAATCTACCATAAAAGCCTGATTAGTGGAGTGCTGCAGAGATGGTTGATTTCCTGGAAGGTTCTCCCATCTCCACAGAGGAACTCTAGAGCTCTGTCAGAGTGACGATCAGGTTCTTGGTCACCTCCCTGACCAAGGCCCTTCTCCCCGACTGCTCAGTTTGGCCGGACGGCCAGCTTTAGGAAGGGTCTTGGTGGTTCCAAACTTCTTCCATTTAAGAATGATGGAAGCCACTGTGTTCTTGGGGACCTTCAATGCTGCAGACATTTTTTGGTACCCTTCCTCAGATCTGTGTCTCGACACAATCCTGTCTCGGCGCTCTACGGACAATTCCTTCGACCTCATGGCTTGGTTTTTGCTCTGACATGCACTGTCAACTGTGGTACCTTATATAGACAGGTGTGTGTCTTTCCAAAACATGTCTAATCAATTGAATTTACCACAGGTGTACTCCAATCAAGTTGTAGAAACATCTCAAGGATGATCAATGGAAACAGGATGTACCTGAGCTCAATTTCGAGTCTTATAGTAAAGGGTCTGAATACTTACGTAAATAAGGTCTTTTTGTTGAAAATAAATTCTACATTTGCAAACATTTCTTAACTGGTTTTTGCTCTGCCATTTTGGGTTATTATGTGTAAATTGCTGAGGAAACCTTTATAGTTAATCAGTTTTAGAATAAGGCAGTAACATAACAAAATGTGGGAAAAGTCGAGAACTTTCGAAAGCACTGTATCTGCCATATCAATTAATAAGGTTGCTGTCAGAATCAGAATGTTTAGCTTAAAATATTGATAAACTATTTCTTCACATTTTAGTTGCAGCAATCTACACATTGCAATAGGCCCACTCATGATCATGAATGTTCTAAAGTGCAATTTGTAGGAAAACTCTCTAACAGAGAGGGGGATTTAAAGATGCCTACCTGTTAAAATGATATCATGATTATTTGCATCAATCCAGTGGCCATTTATTTTGCAAACTCCATCTCATGTGCTACAGAAACACCTATATTACAACAGTTCTAGGTGCCTGCACACTTGAATTAAAGTGTGCTACACTAAAAAAATCTACATTTCTTAGATTTGTCCAAGATCTCAAAAGTGGTCTGCTGATCAGGTTTAAGCACTGTTATGACTTAGAACATACAATTGTGTTGTTTTTCAGTCAAAGAAGTAAACCTGTAAAAAGAAATATGAAAACTGTGAATTTCTGTCTCAGCTGACAGAATAATTTATCTGATTTAGGTCATTCAGAGTGTATGTCACCGTTTCTCATCAAAGTTTTCACCACCGGGCACCTTTTCATTGCCAGGCGCAGGCCTTTTTGATTTTTTGTTGGCAAAATTAGAGTATACCCACTTCTCCAAGCATCAGTACACCACTGATTATTTGTCCTGAAGAGGGCACTCAATACATGGCTTTTAGCCTATCTTGCCTAGGTGCGCTACAGCAAGAGTGGACACTATAAACCAATGCAACTACACCAGGGCAAAACATGTGCATTGGCCATATACAGTAGGCTACTGTTACATGAAGTGTCATGGTAGGGTGTTCGGTGGTAAAGTTAACTTTACAGCCCTTTAGTGAATCTAGTGTGTTATTTTAGATTTTTGCAAAGTGTAACCTATTCCTCAAGCTCTTGTCATTCAAATGTTTTCAGAGACACTAAATAATCATGGCAGTTTACAAAGTAGCGCTTCATAGCTACATTTTTAACTTTAACCCCTATGCTAACCACAACCCTTACTTAACCCAGATAGTAAGGACCGTTCACTGAGTCAACACTTGGAATGAGAGGCAGCGCTGTGACAGCGGCGAATTCTGTGATTGATGTTTTTCCTTACAAGTGAAAACTACCAGAATTTTTGTGGCTACAGCCCTAAAATCAATGAAAACATTGCTCAATATCAATACATTGAAAATGTGTCCTATGTCATTGTTTTCCAACAGGCTAGCATGAGGTGGCTCAGTCTTCAGAGCCTGGGACCATTTATTTTCCTGGAATCAGTGCAGTTTATCCTCCCTTCACTAGAGTAAGTTTTTCCATTAAAAAAATGTTGTCTTTCTGGTGCTCCTAAATTTTATCTGGGGCTGACATTAATGTTTTTTCCTCATCTTTCTTAAGAAAGCTTTCTGAGTAACTTTGTAGGGCTGTTTTAAGTGCAATCCATACAGAAAATGCAGTTTTTTCATTCCAGCTAGAATAATACAAATATTGGCATATATATCAGTTATCAGCGAATATTCCCAATCTAAAATTGGTATCAGAACCAAAAATCACATCTTGATCGGGCTCTACTTGTATTAGTTACATTGTTCTACATTGTAGAATAATAGTGAAGACGTCAAAACTATGACATAACATATATGGAATCATGTAGTAACCAAACAAATGTAAAATAAATCAAATCTGGATGATGCTAGGCCAAATGTGCGTTGCCCCCCAGAGCCTGGGCGCGAACCCAGAGTCTCTGATGGCACAGCTGGTGCTGCAGTACAGCGCCCTTGACCACTGCGCCACCCGGGAGGCCTGACCTCTACTATTTTTTTATGTTTACTAATGACCTGCCACTGGCATTAAACAAAGCCTGTGTGTCTTTGTTTGTTGATGGTGCAACCCTATACGTGTCAGCAACCACAGCTCTTGAAATCATTGCTAAATAAAGAGTTGCAGCCAGTTTTAGAATGGGTGGCCAGTAATAAACTAGTCCTGAACTTCTCTAAAACTAAGAGCATTGTATTTGGTACAAAGTTCTAGAACTCCTCTGAATCTGATAATTAATAATGTGGCTGTTGATCAAGTTCATGAGACTAAATGATTTGGTGTTACCTTGGATTGAAAACTGTCATGGTCAAAACCTATTGATTCAATGGTTGTAACGATGAGGAGAGGTCTGTCGAGATAAAGAGATCTCTGATAAAGAGAGCTCAGATTTTTTTTGACACCACACTCCACAAAGCAAGTCCTGCAGGCTCTAGTTTTATTTGGTCTTGATTATTGTCCAGCCATATGGTCAGGTGCTGCAAAGAAGAAAAACTGCATCTGGCCAAGAACAGAGAGGCAAATATTGACTCTTTGCATCAACTTAATGTTACTGTCAATATAAGTCTATGACACTTAAGAAATGCTTGTTATTATACTTCAGTATTCCATAGTAACATCTGACAAAAATATCTAAAGACACTGAAGCAACAAACTTTGTGGAAATTAATATTTGTGTCATTCTCAAAACTTTTGGCCACGACTGTATAGGAGATTTGGTTGCATTGTCAACCAAACACAATTCAATATAACTTTTGTAATACAGTAAATAGCCTACAGTTTAAAGGCTATCTTAAACACAAATGTAATATTAAACCTTAAAATGCGTAACACATTCATGGCCACCTTTTGAGGTTACTGTAACTAAAAATGTCTTATGTAATCATATAAAGTGTGCATGTTCAAGATAGCATGGCATGCATAGGTCACAGTTTTGTGGAAATCTTCACAACTGCTGTAACAATCCGCTCAACATCTCGAACGGCATTGATCACTTGCACAATGTCTTTTTAATGTAATCTCAACTGCATTCTAGGTCATTTGGTTTTGCTAGATGAAGCACAGTGATAACAATCTGTTATCTGACATATTCCCATTTGAACTTTGCTGTGTTTTTAAATGGTTGAAAACGCATTGAAAGACATTTGGGTGACAACTATACCAAAAATCAGACAGCGTTTTTTTCCATTGGACTTTGGTTGTGCTTTTGAATTGTTGAAAGCATAGTGATAACTTTCAGCTGCCTTTTTGAGAGGGTGAGTATAGGTTGTAATCGCATTGATCGACTCCTCAGTGAGAGGGGGGGTAGTGACGAAGTGAAAGTCTGTGAGAAAAAGTGAAGGAAAGACAGAAAAGAAAGTGTGTGTCTGTCTGTCTGTCTTTGTATCTGTGTCTGTGTGCCCCCCAGCACCCTTTATACTGTTCTTCTAAATAATGTATGTGTACACTCATATCTCTCAGTACACAACTTCTTTGATGCCCTTTGATGACAACTGAATTTAATTTGCGTCTAAAAGCATAGGAAATATTGAATTCATGATTATCAGCACATTCTTGACTTCTAAGCAATTACTGTAATTATGTAAATGTAAAACTTTGGACCACGTTCTGAATAATTAAAAATGTAAACAGACTGTTATTCAATATGATAGAATGTTAAAGGGGAAGTTTAGGTTTTTACAACTTGATGTTAGATGACTCCTCACCCTAAAAGGAGAAGCTGTAATGCATGGTTCAGTTTTTTTTTTAAACAGAAAACCGAACCATCTAACATCAATGTAAATGTAAATGTAAGTAGTAAAAACTTCCCATTTAACATATTCCATGGCAGTGAACTTGCATGATTAGTCATGCTGAAAGGATGCTAAAAGATGTTTAAATAAGTTTTAAAGAACACCACAGAGATGGCTATGTATAATAGTGCCGGAGGAGAATTGCTGCCATTTTGCGGTCTCCTAACCAATTGTACTATTGTGTGTGTTTTTTTATTTATTTACTTCAGACACCGACAAGCCCCAAATCCCTGTGATTCGCATGAGAAAGAGACGGCGATATCAGGACGTAGGTCGGGTGCCTTGTTAGGATCCGACGGCGAGTGGGTAATCTTCCTCTACCATCAGTCCTATTGGCCAACGTACAATCATTGGATAACAAAATAGACTAACTGTAATATCTTATGTTTCACACGTTGTGGCTGAATGACAACATGAACAACATACAGCTGGCGGGGTTTATGCTGCATTGGCAAGAACAGCCACCTCCAGTAAGACAAGGAGTGACGGTCTGTGTATATTTGTAAAAAGCTGGTGCACGAAATCTAATATTAAGTAAGTCTCAAGGTTTTGCTCGCCTGAGGTAGAGTATCTCATGATAAGCTGTAGACCACACTATTATCCAAGAGAGTTTTCATCTATATTTTTTGTTGCTGTCTATTTACCTCCAGAAACCGATGCTAGCACTAAGAGTGCACACAATGTGCTGTATATGGCCATAAGCAAACAGGAAAATGCTCATTCAGAGGTGGCACTCCTAGTGGCTGGGGACTTTAATGCAAGGAAACTTAAATCTGTTTCACCTCATTTCTACCAGCATGTTAAATGTGCAACCAGAGGGGGAAAAACAATCAAGACCACCTTTACTCCACACGCAGAGACGCGTACAAAGCTTTCCCTCGCCCTCCGTTTTGCAAATCTGACCATAATTCTATCCACCTGATTCCTGCTTACAGGCAAAAACTAAAGCAGGAAGTACCAGTGACTCGGTCAATAAAGAATTGGTCAGATGACGCAGATGCTAAGCTACAGGACTGTTTTGCTAGCACAGACCGGAATATGTTCCGGGATTCTTCCGATGACATCAGTCACTGGCTTCATCAGTTAGTGCATCGATGATGTTGTCTCCACAGTGACTGTACGTACATACCCCAACCAGAAGCCATGGATTATAGCCAACATCTGTACTAAGCAAAAGGTTAGAGATGCCGCTTTCA
The DNA here is from genome assembly GCF_036934945.1 of Oncorhynchus masou masou. Classification (NCBI taxonomy): domain Eukaryota; kingdom Metazoa; phylum Chordata; class Actinopteri; order Salmoniformes; family Salmonidae; genus Oncorhynchus; species Oncorhynchus masou. The sequence goes on from NC_088233.1 coordinate 47,928,755, forward strand.
GGGAGCGGGACTCGAACCCGGAAGCTTATAAGAAATCCCGCTATGCACTCCGACGAACCATCAAACAGGCGAAGAGTCAATACAGGACTAAGATTGAATCGTACCGCAACAGCTCTGACGCTCGTCGGATGTGGCAGGGCTTGCAAACTATTACAGACTACAAAGGGAAGCACAGCCTCTATCTGCCCAGTGACATGAACCTACCAGATGAGCTAAATTACCTAAACTGCTCACTTCGAGGCCAGCAACACTGAAGCGTGCATGAGAGCATCAGCTGTTCTAGACGACTGTGTGACCCCGCTCTCCTCTCTGTGAGTAAACCCTTTAAACAGGTCAACATTCACAAGGCCGCAGGGCCAGACAGATTACCAGGATGTGTACGCCGAGCATGTGCTGATCAACTGGCAAGTGTCTTCACTGACATTTTCAACTTCTCCCTGACATGTTTCAAGCAGACCACCATAGTCCCTGTGCCCAAGAACACTAAGGTAACCTGTCTAAATGATTACCGACCCGTAGCACCCGTAGCACTCACTGTAGCCATGAAGTGCTTTGAAAGGCTGGTCCTGGCTAACATCAACACCATTATCCCAGAAACCCTAGACCCACTCCAATTTGCATTCTGCCCCAACAGATCTACAGATGATGCTATCTCTATTGCACTCCACAATGCCCTTTCCCACCTGGACAAATGGAACACCTATGTGAGAACGCTATTCATTGACGACAGCTCAGCGTTCAACACCATAGTGCCAAAGCAAAAAAATTATTTATTTATTTACTCAGACAGTTCCCTTGGTAAAACATCTTTGTAATTACCCCAGCCAACTCTATCAAAGATATTCTTCACCCATCGCACACAATCTGCAGCACATTAGTGATTTCCGCCTGCAGTCAAAGGTACATGTTCTAGACAGGCGGCCACACAAATTGTTAACATTTAGCCCATATCTATAGTATGTTTTAGCTTTGGTTGTGACTAGTGTCTGTGAGTTTGATGGTTAATGTGTAACCCCCACAAACTAACTGAACCTGGATTCGTGGAGATGTGCTTTGATAAGCCAGCTGGTGTTGCGTGCTGAGTCACTGGACACACGACTGGACAAATAGGTGACAAGTTAGCTCACATAATGACAGTTTGACTGGGCCCACACCACCGCAAGACAACGCTGTGTCTGAACACTGCCTGAAAAGCGCATGTTGGACTGAGAATATTTGGACATCACTTTTACATCACTTGGTTGAACGACACTCAACTCGGGACTTACGACTACTAGTTGGTCGGAACACCGCTCAACTTGTTCTAAATACTACTCCACTACACTATCTTGGTTGGACTACCACTCAACTTGGTCTGGCTACCGGTCAACGTGGTCTAAAAACGACTTAACCAGCTTGGACCGACTTCCTCCGTCCAAGTTTCAGACCCTGACCCATCTTGAGTAGTAACCCTGCTTCAGGGGGTCATGGATGGTGGCTCTAAATGCCCCAGGGGTCAGCTCCTGCACCTGGATGTGTGTGTGGATGAGCAGAAGCCTCGCGGCGGTGTCCTAGAGCTCCTCGGGAGACTGAGGCCCCAGTGGAAGCCACAGGACATCAAGATGAAGGTAAGTGAAGGTATCAAATTGTCACATCAGTATGCCAATGGGCAAAACTGGTTGAAATGACATTGTAATGCAGATGATTTGCCCATTGGAATGTAAGCGAGAAGAATTAGTATTCTGAGAAGTGAGTAGTATTAACCCCTAGTTTTGTTCTCGTGCGCATCAGACCTTGAACATGTTTCAATGAAAAAACATTCCCCTCAACCTTCAAACAGACCACTCAGAGGTAACAACCTCAGGAATAAGGTCATAGAAAACCATAGGAATCACGTAGAACGTCTGTCCTCAGCTAACATAGATTCTCTTGAGGTCTCCATTCGTGTGTGCGAACAGTGGGGCAATCTCCCAGAGAAATAGGATCTATGTTTGTCAGGATCACAGTGGAGCGGGACTGACCTCTCAATCTAGAACAGGTCTAGTTTAAGCACACAGAGAGATGAACGCTATAACCCCCAGATTTCTCCCTCAAGCCCTCTCAATCACTACTGTGTCTCGGTTGGTGGGGACTCTGAGCAAAAAATATGAAACCAAAAATATACACTCTTGGTTCATAAAGACGAACCTGTTCAGAAACGAGAGAAAAGTGGATATATAGACATCTCCGAGAAATTCTCAAAAAGTAGGTAGCATAGCCTCTCAAACTCTCTGGGTTGAATTGAACCTTTTCTGTTTGGCTCAAATTTCTTTGCTCTGTCAATCTCAACTCCTAGACAGACATGGTTCAACATAATTCAGAGGCCAAGTTGAATAGATATGAGTCAGAATAAATTAGGGAGAGAGACTTTTCAGTCATTTGGATAGAGAAGTGATCCTCAGCCGAGCTTAGACCAAGACATCTAGTTTCACTGACTGGGTTGTGTTCATTAGACATGAAACTGAACAAAACATCCTGAAACCAGGAGGGACTACCTAGTCTTAATCTACTTTTTCTGTGGCAAATATGGAAGAATTCTTACAGCACTCCAATTCATTTACTGGTTCTCATACATATTTGCGACAACATTTGCGATTGCTTTCCAACAAAAGGCAGATTCTCGCTAGAATACATGCCCACACAAACAGTTTGTAAATGCATGGTCCTTCATGTTCAAGAATAGGTTACGGGTTTGCTCTCTTTGTCCCACATACCACCCCAGTTGACAAAGCCTGTCACATTTTATTACAATAGCCTATCTTGTGTTAGCTGTGGCATCTTTGTTCAAATGGATCTCAATCCAGCACTATGAATACTTCATCAAAGGTCAAGGTGACCATGTTTGTTCTCTGCCACTCTCGATGAAACATTGTGTTAGATGCAGTCCCTTCAGGGTTTGAGGAGCCCTTGGAGGACAGTGGGAGTGAGAGAACGCTGAGCAGGCAGTGAATGGAAACAAACGTGCATTGATGTGCATGTGGAGGGTCTGATATTGCTTACCATGACCACATCATAAACACAGAACATTTTCCAGTCGATGCTCAGTAATGAATGTGGTCTGTAGGATTTGTCCCTGAAATTGTCCCACTCAGTTACATAATACACTGGAGTGACTATAAATGCTTACAAGCAGGATGTTTTAATGTTTCATTTTAATAGTTCCTCAAATTAAAGGGATATTTCACTTAAATTACAAAATGACATATTAGTTTCCTTACCCTGTAAGCAGTCTATGGACAATGTAAGACAGCAGTCAATGCTATGGTTTTGTTTATCTGGCCACTTTCTACAGGGAATTTGTATTTATTTTATATTTTATTTACCTTTGTTTAACTAGGCAAGGCAGTTAAGAACAAATTCTTGACGGTAATGGTATGGAATTTTAGTGAACCATCCCTTTAATGAGTAGGACCATACCCCTCTCCCTCGCTGGACGAGTCTCCACCTGCTTTGAATAAGAGATGGGATTGTCTCTCTTTGGTTAATCATGGGCTCAATCATCATAACATTGTTATTCTTATTGTAGTGTAAAGTTGGAGGTCATAAACTATTGCGACCTGTCAAAATACCGTGTTTTGTATGTGTATGGTTGCATAGATTGGTTCTCAATCAGAGGCAGCTGTTTATCGTTGTATCTGATTGGGAACCATATTTAGGCAGCCATATTCTTTGGGTAATTTGTGGGTTATTGTCTATGTCTGCACTCGTATTATATAGCGTCACGGTTGGTTGTATAGTTTGTTAAGTGTTCTTTGTCTTCATTAAAAAGTATGTATTCATCTTATGCTGCGCCTTGGTCTACTCCATTAAACGAACGTGACAGTAAAAGTGATATAATCTGATTTAAAACAGGAGGAGTGGGAGACACTCAAACAAATCGATACAGTTACATATTGGGATATAATTGTTTACAATAAATTGTATCGTTTCGACAATCTCGCAATATTATTGTTTGGGATTAGTTGGCTGTTCCTGCACCAAAACTCCAGTATTTTTTCTTCATAGCTTGTTCTCCATCTTATTTTTAAAAGGGAGATCATTTGCTTTCAGCAGTTTTATTTCCATGACTGATCAAAACTTGTTTTCTCATGGCTCTCTCTTGTCCCTCTGCATCAGACATATATGGTGAGCAATATGTTTGGAACATGGAATCGTAATATAATCACAGTATCAAATTGCAATACATACATAATCGTGAAAATCACAATACATATTGTTTCGGCATCTTATATAATATCGTGAGGTCCCTGGAAATTCCCAGCCCTAGAAAACACGTATACACATGGGTGGGCTGTGACATCGCAGCTGAGCTTGCGCTGTTTGTGAAACCTCAGAGCAGAGAACCTACAGCTCACGAGAGGGTTAATATGAGGATGAGAATCAAGATCGTTACTGGGCCTCCCGAGTGGCGCAGGGGTCTAAAGGTTCCACTAGAGATCCTGATTCGAGTCCAGGGTCTGTCGCAGCCCGGAGCGCCTACCGGTGCCGGCTGCGGCGCACAATTGGCCCAGCGTCATCCGGGTTTGGCCGGCAGAGATGTTCTTGTCCCATCGCGCATTAGCGACTCCTGTGGCACGGCTCTCAACCTTCGCCTCTCTCGAGTCCGTAAGGGAGTTGCAGCGATGGAACAAGACAGTAACTACCAATTGGGGAGAAAAAGGGGTCAAAAATGGAAAAGATTGTAACCGCTATCGACACTATCCTGATATTGTTGTGTTGTGATCAGGTGTTCACAGAGGGCATCACCAACCAGCTGATGGGCTGCTTCGTGGGTTCGCTCCAAGAGTCAGGGGCCGTGCTGGTGCGTGTGTACGGGAGGATGACAGAGCTCTATGTGGACCGGGAGAGAGAGGTGGAGATGTTCCAGATACTCCACACTCACAACTGCGGCCCGCAGATCTACTGCAGCTTCCGGAACGGCATCTGCTATGAGTTTGTGAGGGGGACCGTGTTGGACGACACACTGCTCACACAGCCTGCCATCTATAGGTATCTGTGAAAAGTTCTAAATGTCTTATACATACATTTACAGTACAGATTTGAAGAACACAATTTTTTTGTTAAATCCTCAAGGATTTCATCATGACGCCTATGGTGACTTTCAAACAATTACAAAGTTTAATGGCTGTGATAGGAGAGAACTGAGGCTCGATCAACAACATTGTAGTTCCACAATACTAACATAATTGACAGATTGAAAAGGAAGCTTTTACAGAATACACATATTCCAAATCATGCATCCTGTTTCCAACAAGTCACTAAAGTCATACTGCAAAGAAAAGTGTCAAAGCAATTAACTCTTTCTCCTTAATACAAAGTGTTTAAAAAAATCCAATACAACACATCACTGAGTACCACTCTCCATTATTTTCATGCATAGTGGTGGCTGCATCATGTTATGGATATGCTTGTAATCGTTAAGGACTGGGTAGTTTTTCAGGATTATAGAATTAACAGAATGGGCCTCCCGAGTGGTGCAGCGGTCTAAGGCACTGCATTGCAGTAATTAAGGCGTCACAACAGACCTGGGTTCGTTCCCAGGCTGTGTCACAACCGGCCGTGACTGGGAGTCCCGTAGGGTGGCGCACAATTGGTGCAGCGTCGGCTGGGGGAGCTTCACTTGGGTCATTGCGCTCTAGTGACTTCTTGTGGTGGGCCAGGCGCCTGCAGGATGACTTCGGTCGTCAGTTGAACGATGTTTCCTCTAACACATTGGTGCAACTGGCTTCAGGGTTAAGCGGCGGGTGTTAAGAAGCAGGGTTTGGTGGGTCATGTTTGGGGAACGCATTCCCAAGCCCGTTGGGGAGTTGCAGCGATGAGATCGCAATTGGATATCACAAAATTGGGGAGAAAAGTGGGGTGAAATACAAAATATATATACAGTGCCTTGCGAAAGTATTCGGCCCCCTTGAACTTTGTGACCTTTTGCCACATTTCAGGCTTCAAACATAAAGATATAAAACTGTATTTTTTTGTGAAGAATCAACAACAAGTGGGACACAATCATGAAGTGGAACAACATTTATTGGATATTTCAAACTTTTTTAACAAATCAAAAACTGAAAAATTGGGCGTGCAAATTATTCAGCCCCCTTAAGTTAATACTTTGTAGCACCACCTTTTGCTGCGATTACAGCTGTAAGTCACTTGGGGTATGTCTCTATCAGTTTTGCACATTGAGAGACTGAAATTTTTTCCCATTCCTCCTTGCAAAACAGCTCGAGCTCAGTGAGGTTGGATGGAGAGCATTTGTGAACAGCAGTTTTCAGTTCTTTCCACAGATTCTCGATTGGATTCAGGTCTGGACTTTGACTTGGCCATTCTAACACCTGGATATGTTTATTTTTGAACCATTCCATTGTAGATTTTGCTTTATGTTTTGGATCATTGTCTTGTTGGAAGACAAATCTCCATCCCAGTCTCAGGTCTTTTGCAGACTCCATCAGGTTTTCTTCCAGAATGGTCCTGTATTTGGCTCCATCCATCTTCCCATCAATTTTAACCATTTTCCCTGTCCTTGCTGAAGAAAAGCAGGCCCAAACCATGATGCTGCCACCACCATGTTTGACAGTGGAGAAGGTGTGTTCAGGGTGATGAGCTGTGTTGCTTTTACGCCAAACATAACATTTTGCATTGTTGCCAAAAAGTTCAATTTTGGTTTCATCTGACCAGAGCACCTTCTTCCACATGTTTGGTGTGTCTCCCAGGTGGCTTGTGGCAAACTTTAAATGACACTTTTTATGGATATCTTTAAGAAATGGCTTTCTTCTTGCCACTCTTCCATAAAGGCCAGATTTGTGCAATATACGACTGATTGTTGTCCTATGGACAGAGTCTCCCACCTCAGCTGTAGATCTCTGCAGTTCATCCAGAGTGATCATGGGCCTCTTGGCTGCATCTCTGATCAGTCTTCTCCTTGTATGAGCTGAAAGTTTAGAGGGATGGCCAGGTCTTGGTAGATTTGCAGTGGTCTGATACTCCTTCCATGTCAATATTATCGCTTGCACAGTGCTCCTTGGGATGTTTAAAGCTTGGGAAATATTTTTGTATCCAAATCCGGCTTTAAACGTCTTCACAACAGTATCTCGGACCTGACTGGTGTGTTCCTTGTTCTTCATGATGCTCTCTGCGATTTTGACGGACCTCTGAGACTATCACAGTGCAGGTACATTTATACGGAGACTTGATTACACACAGGTGGATTGTATTTATCATCATTAGTCATTTAGGTCAACATTGGATCATTCAGAGATCCTCACTGAACTTCTGGAGAGAGTTTGCTGCACTGAAAGTAAAGGGGCTGAATAATTTTGCATGCCCATTTTTGCAGTTTTTGATTTGTTAAAAAAGTTTGAAATATCCAATAAATGTCGTTCCACTTCATGATTGTGTCCCACTTGTTGTTGATTCTTCACAAAAAAATACAGTTTTATATCTTTATGTTTGAAGCCTGAAATGTGGCAAAAGGTCGCAAAGTTCAAGGGGGCCGAATACTTTCGCAAGGCACTGTATATATATATATATATATATATAAAATAAAATCATTAAAATAAATGGAATCAAGCTCACCACAGGCAAAATCCTATAGGATTCAGGGTTCAGTCTGCTTTCCATCAGGCATTGGGATATTATTTCACCTTTCAGCAGGACAATAACCTAAAACACAAGTCAACACAGGATTTGCTTACTAAGAAGACAACAAATGTTCCTGGGTGGCCGAGTTACAGTTTTGACTTAAATCTGCTTGAAAATCTATGGTGAGACATTAAAATGGAAATCTAGCAATGATCAACAACCTATTTGACAGAGCTTTTGTACAATACAGGTATGCAAAGCTCTAAGAGACTTACCCAGAAAGACTGTGACAGCTGTAATCACTGACAAAGGTGATTCGAACATGTATTGACTCAGGCGTGTGAATACATGTACTTAAGAAAAATATAAACACAACATGTAAAGTGTTGGTCAGTTACCATAGCAGGCGGTGATGCAACCAGTCAGGATGCTCTTGATGTTGCAGCTATAGAACTTTGAGGACCCATGCCATGTTTTATGAGCTGAAATAGAATATCCCAGAAATGTTCCATACGCACAAAAAGCTTATTTCTCAAAAACGTTGTGAACAAATGTGTTTACATCCCCGTTAGTGAGCATTTCTCCTTTGCCAAGATAATCAATCCACCTGACAGGTGTGGCATATCAAGAAGCAGATTAAACAGCATGATCATTACACAGATGCACCTTGTACTGGGAACAATAAAAAGCCACACTAAAATGTGCAATTTGTCATACAACATAATGCCACAGATGTCTTAAGTTCTGAGGGAGCGTGAAATTGGCATGGTGACTGCAGGAATGCCCAGAGCTGTTGCCAGAGAATGTAATGTTCATTTTTCTACAGCGTCATTTTAATTTGGCAGTATGTCCAACCAGCCTCATCAAATCAAATTCTATTTGTCATGTGCCGAATAGGTGTAGACCTTACAGTGAAATGCTTAATTAGAAGCCCTAAACCAACAATGCAGTTAATTAAGAAAAATAAGTGTTAGGAAAGTATTTACAAAAAAATACATAAATAATAATAAAAGAAGAAAATAGAAAAATAACAAATAATTAAAGCAAAGGCTAGCCGAGGTAATAAGTACATGTAGGTAGAGGTAAAGTGACTATGCATAGATAAGAAACAGAGTAGCAGCAGCATAAAATAATGGGGGTGGGGGAAGGGTGTCAATGCAAATAGTCCGGGTAGCCATTTGATTAGCTGTTCAGAAGTCTTATAGCTTCGGGGTAGCTTCGGGGTAGAAGCTGTTTTGGACCTAGATTTTGCACTCCAGTACCATTTTCGTGCGGTAGCAGAGAGAACAGTCTATGACTATGGTGGCTGGAGTCTTTGGCAATTTTTAGGGCCTTCCTCTGACACCGCCTGGTATAAAGGTCCTGGATGGCAGGACGCTTGGCCCCAGTGATGTACTTAGTCGTACGCACTACCCTCTGTAGTGCCTTGCGGTCAGAGGCCGAGTAGTTGTCATACCAGGCGGTGATGTAACCAGTCAGGATGCTCGCGATGGTGGAGCTGTAGAACTGTGAGGATCTGAGGACCCATGCCAAATCTTTTCAGTCTCCTGAGGGGGAATAGGCGCTGTTGTGACCTCTTCACGACCACATGTATGGCGTTGTGTGGGCGAGTGGTTTGCTGATGTCAACGTTATGAACTGAGTGTCCCATGGTGGCGGTGGGATTATGGTATGGGCAGCAAAAAGCTACGGACAATGTGTTTACACAGAGTGGAACAGGGAAACCCAAGACCAGACTCAGATGAGGAGACTGGTGTCACGACTTCCACCGAAGTCGGTTCCTCTCCTTGTTCGGGCAGTGGTCGGCATCGCCGGTCTTCTAGCCATTGTCGATCCACTTTTCATTTTCCATTTGTTTTCTCACTTTCTTACAGACCAGGTTCCCAGAATGTGAAGGCAGACACACTGTCCCGGCTGTATGACACAGAGGAGCGGCCCATGGATCCCACCCCATACTCCCGGCCTCCTGCCTGGTGGCACTGGTAGTATGGGGGTTGGACGCGGACATTGAGCAGGCGTTACATGCAGAGCCCGCTCCCCTCCAGTGTCCCGCTGGGCATCTGTATGTTCCGTCTGCTGTCCGTGATCGGTTGATCTATTGGGTCACCTTCCTCTGGTCATCCAAGCATCCATCGGACGGTGCGCTGTCTGAGTGGGAAGTACTGGTGGCCCACTTTGGCCAAGAATGTGTGCGCTCGGTGTAAGGCTCCTAGACACCTGCCCAGAGGTAAGCTACACCCCTTACCCGTTCCACAATGGCCATGGTCGCAACTGTCTATCGATTTCCTGACCGATCTCCCCCATCCCAGGGAAACACCACGATCCTGGTTGTTGTGGATCATTTCTCTAAGTTCTGCCGTCTCTTTCCTCTGCCCGGTCTCCCTACAGCCCTACAGACTGCGGAGGCCTTGTTTACGCACGTCTTCCGGCACTACGGGGTGCCTGTGGATATAGAGTCTGATCGGGATCCCCAGTTCACTCCGAGGGTCTGGAGGACCTCGATCAGCCTTACCTCGGGTTTTCACCCCGAGAGTAGCGGGCTGGTGGAGAGAGTTAACCAGGATGTGGGTAGTTTTCTGAGGTCTTATTGCCAGGACCGGCCGGGGGAGTGGGCGGCGTTTGTGCCCTGGGCAGAGATGGCCCAGAACTCGCTCCGCCACTCCTCCACTAACCTCTCCCCCTTCCAGTGCGTACTGGGGTATCAGCCGGTTCTGGCTCCTTGGTATCCTGTGGTGGACGACTGGTGTTGTGTATTTAACCCTCTGTTCCCCCCATGTCTTTGTGTGGAACTGTTTTGCGCGTCGGGTTTTGTACCCATTGGTTTATTCTTTATTCCGTTGGTTTTGAAATTAAACTGCTCCAGCTATTACCTAGTTCTGCTCTCCTGCGTCTGACTTCACTGCCACCAGTTACGCACCCCATTACAACTAGGAGGAAGTAACCAAGGTATTTATTGGAACACGGGGAAGATGAAGTGCAGGCCAGGGGAAGCTTGGACGGGTTGCAGGAAACCAGGTGCGGAGACTGAGGCTGGAGCGAGAGGTGTGGGGAATCCAGGGCAGAGTAGCAGGATGAGGACAATGAACACAATTGCATTTTAAATGCACAGAGATACCATGATGAGATCCTGAGGTTCATTGTCGTGCCATTCATCCACCACCATGACCTCATGTTTCCGCATGATAACGCATGATAATGATCTGTACACAATTGCCGGAAGCTGAAAACGTCCCAGTTCTTCCATGGCCTGTGTACTCACCAGACATGTCACCCATTGACATGTCACCCAGTTTCATTGAGTTGCTCTGGATCGACGTGTATGACAGCGTGTTCCAGTTATTGCCAATATCCAGCAACTTTGCATTAAAGAGGAGTGGGACAACAATTCACAGGCCTCGATCAACAGCCTGATCAACTCTATGCGAAGGAAATGTGTCGTGCTGCACATTACAGCAGATACTGACAGGTTTTCTGATCCACGCCTCTACCCTTTTAGGTACAGTATCTGTGACCAACAGATGCATATCTGTATTCCCAGTCACATGAAATCCAAAGTTTAGGGCTTAATGAATTTATTTCAATTGACTAATTACCTTATATGGACTGTAGCGGTTACTCAGTCAAATCTTAGAAAAGGTTGCATGTTGCGCTTATATTTTTGTCCAGTGTATGTAAATGGAATATTTCATTTTCGATAATAAGCAAACATTTCTAAAAACACTTTATCATTGTGGGGTGTTGTGTGTGTATATGGGTGAGAAAAACAAATATTTAATTCATTTGGAATTCAGGCTGTAACACAACAAACTTGAGAATAAGTCAAGGGGTACGACTAGTTTCTGAAGGCACTGTAGTTCCAATGCAAATGTTCTAACTCTCAGCGAAGTGTCTTATGTCTTGAGCATCAAATATCTTGATAAAAAGCATCAGGTGGGATTGAATCAATACACAAATTCGAATATAGTTTTATATATATATCTGAAATGACTTTGTTTTTTGTGAATTTGATTATATATCATCTTGAAGTCTAGTCAAGAGATTATGGTACATGAACCTGGAAGTATGACGTAGGAACGCGTCATTTTCATAGGGTGCAGTAGCAGTGTCAATCCAGTGGGTCTCACATTGGATCTGAGTCAGGATGGGGGGGGGGTTCATGGCAGTACTCTGTTTTTTAGGAGTATCAGAGGAGAGGATAGCGTCGCTGAGCTATCAGAGAACAAAACCGGTTCTTAGAGGGTTTTCTTTAGAGTAGCACCTGCTGGCTGTGTGTGTGTGTGTGTGTGTTGTTTGTTTGTTTTTTTACTTTATGTAAGTCTCTGAGTGTGAGTTTGGGGCGCTGATTTAGATTTGGGTCGGTCTGGATAATGATTTCTCAGTGGGTACCAGAGTAAAGAGTATGTTTGTTGGACTCAAAACTGTACTAATACCAACCAAACAATTACAGTCAAAATTTTGTCTATGACTTTCAACCTTCTGACTTACTTTTACCAACCTCATTAAATATGCTCACTCTTCAATTCACTACCTCTCATGTGTGCAAATCCATTATATACTGTATATTGTGCTTGTATTTAATTATATATATTATGCCTATTATTTAATGTAAATCAGTTTCCTTAGATTTACTCACTGGATACATTTCCTTTGATCCCCTGAACCAGCTTCCTTAGGTTTTACTCCCATTGATCAATTTTAGGTTCCTTACGTTCTACATGTGATTGTAGGTCAACTCTGGATCAATTTAGTTAAATCCTACTGTTCACCGGCCAGATTAATCATTACAGGAAAATAGTTCTGCCAAATTGAACCCCAAAATGTTGTGGATGAGGAGGACAAAGGATCTTTCACCATTAAGACTCGGCTGGAAAACGGACAGTACCTCACAGAGATTTTTAAATAAGGTCTCTTACCTTCTTAATTGTGGGAGTGGAGGGCTGACTTGGTCCAAGCCAAGTGAAACGGGTCAAGACGTCAAGTCTGTTTTTTTTTTTGCGTGCAATATCTTGGTTCAGTCTCATTTGTAGTTATGTTATACAATTATACATTTTTTCCCCCCTTCTGTAGATTGATTGCGACAGAAATGGGAAAAATCCACTCGATCAAGCTTGAATCGGACAACCCTGTGGAGAATATTCTGTGGAAGAAGATGGCCCAGTTTCTCAAACTTGTCGATAATGCTCTGAGCAACACAACAACACCACATAGGTGAGTTAACACAACCCTATCTACTTAGAAACTTAGACATTTTATTGTTTGTTAAATGTTTTTTGTAAACCAAAGATTTGTAATAGTTGTTCACTTTCCTCCTCCTTTATGAGTTGTATTGATGGTGCAGTCTAACTCATTTAGCCAGTCGTTACTGTTGCTATTATGCTGCTTTCATAACCAAGTGGGAAGGTGGTATTTACCACATACAGCTGGGAAAAATCCTGTTGAATGTCCCTCC